>NC_081183.1:67097479-67266499 GCF_029867415.1 Vicia villosa | reverse complement strand
GAAAATACTTTCCCTAGATCTCACCCAGTAAAAACAGGCAGGGTGCCTGCTCTGATGCCAATTGAAATTCTGGACTCAGACACGCGATGTCTTACAGGATGTCACGACATCACTATCTGAATGTTTTTAAACAAATGAACAAAGTGTAAACAGAAAACAACACAGGAAAATTGTTAACCCAGTTCGGTGCAAACACACCTACATCTGGGGGCTACCAAGCCAGGGAGGAAGTCCACTATAAGTAATATCAATTCAAGGTAATACAACTCAATATTACGCCTTTCACTTAATATCTACCCAATGCAACTTCAATCTAAACAACTTAGACCAGAGATCCTACTCACTCCCCCTCAATCACAGCAGTGATGATAAACTAACCAAAGAAAAGGAAGACACTCTTCAAAAACACAACTTGATCTTGCTTAAAAGCTTTGATCAAGTACAATAGTACTCTTGCTTAAAAGCTTCGAGTACTTCTTACAACTCAAAACAAAAACACCTAGACCAAGACAATCATCATGATGATTGTTTGGCTTACAAGAAAACTAACTCAAAAAGACAGCAAACTTCTGGACGGCAAACCCTAAAAAAACAAAAAAACTCATCATCCAGCAGCTTCCTCAAATGTTATAAATAATCTTGCAACAGCTGGGCCTTGGATCCAATATTAGTTTTAAACCTAATTAAGACCATTTCCATAAAGCAAAGATCCTATGAATAACCATCGCATAAAGCTGTTCTGAAACAAATCAATATCCAAAGTTTCCAAAAGAGGCGCGCAAAGTCTTAACAGATCAAATAATAAAACACAGCAGCTTCGGATGTCATGACATCGGTCTTGACATCAGGTAAAAGCCTGCACAATAAAAACTTCAAAACAATGCAAGTCATGACACCAGGTTTGACATGATAAAGACACTATTTGTTGTTTTACCAAAAATACAGCCAATCAATAACATCTACAGATGAAATGATCATAAAGTATAAACCTCTGCATGAACAGTTTAAATATGGTCATTCTCATGATATAAAGCACACATCTCACTCTAATAGTTTCCACATTTCATACACAAAGAAAAATGTTGTTGCTTATTCTGGTAAACCTTACAAGAAATCTCAGTTCAAACAAAACGTGAGAAAAACTAACCCCAAAGGACCCAAAAGATTGTGGGTACCTAAGGATAAAATTATTCCTGTTGCAGATCTCCTTAACAGCTCAAAAGGAAAACATGTCATGGTACCTGGACTTTGGATGCTCACGTCACATGACGGGAAAAAATTCTATGTTCCAAGATCTGCTACTTAAATCTGTTGGAGAGTAAAGTTTGAAGGGAATCATAAGGGCAAAATTATTGGCTCAGGAACATATGCATTGGTAATTCTCCCTCTAGAACTAATGTTCTTTTAGTAGATGGATTAGCTCATAACTTATTGTCCATAAGTCAATTAAGTGACAATGGTTATGACATAATCTTTAATCAAATGTCTTGTAAAGCCATAGTCAGAAGGATGGATCAATCCTATTTACAGGCAAGAGAAAGAACAACATTTATAAGATTGATCTTTCAGATCTTAAGAATCAAAATGTTACTTGCCTTCTGTCTGTTAGTGAAGAGCAGTGGGTTTGGCACAGAAGATTGGGTCATGCTAGTTTGAGAAAGATCTCTCAGATTAACAAACTCAATCTGGTCAGAGGACTCCCTAATCTGAAATATAAATCACATGCTCTTTGCGAAGCATGTCAGAAAGGCAAGTTTTCAAAACCTACATTCAAGTCTAAAAATGTTGTCACTTCCTCTAGGTCGCTAGAATTTATGCACATTGATCTTTTTGGCCCAGTCAAAACAGCATCAATCAGAGGGAAGAAATATGGATTAGTCATCATAGACGACTATAGCAGATGGACCTGGGTAAAGTTCTTAAAACACAAGGATGAGTCACATTTTGTGTTCTTTGACTGTCTTGTGTCTTAGTTTGTTTTCTTTGTTTTTGCATGTTTCTTGCTTGCATCTGCTTCTGTATTGATTTCTTCTAATTAATTATCAATGAAATATATTTTTATTTTTTCACTCTTTGTGTCTTTCATCTGAATCTTTTATGCTTTTTGATGTTATGACAAAAAAGGGGGAGAAATGTGATAATTGAAATTGATTTATAATATCAGTTGCTTGAATTTAGTCTCAACATTCCTAACATTATTTGCAAGTTTTTCTGTCTCTGATAGTTTTGCAGGAATGAGATATTCTGGACAAAGCTTAACATGAGAAGCAAATACATGGGGAAAAGCAATTCCAAAAAAAATGAAGCAAGCTTAGTGCTCTGAAGCTTCGAGATCAGAAGCAAGGAATGCTCTGATACAATTGATTACAAAGAGAAATTCAAAGTTTCTGCAGTTGTCCAAAGGAAGCTCTGTAGAGAAGCTCTGAATATTCTGAAGTTCTATTCAACGTGAAAGTCTCAACTGAAATGGGAAAATACTCAGGGAAGTCTTTTATTTATAAACTCTTTTAGTATTAATTTCAGGGGGAGATTGTTAATCTCAAGGGAGACATATTCACACACTCTAATTATATGCTTATGCTTTATCTGTGTAATTGTCTTTGTTCATCTGATATTCTGGATACAAATTCATATCAATTATATATGTTTTTGTCATCATCAAAAAGGGGGAGATTGTTAGAACAAGAAATGCTCTGATCAATATTCTTTGTTTTGATGATAACATTATGTATGAATTTTGTATAAGATAATGTGGTACTCTAATCCTTTGCATTTTCCATTTCAGGAAATATATAAAGAGTATGCACATATCAGCGCTCAAAAGCAACTGACTCAAAAGGTTCTGGATGGCTTCATCAGAACATGCTCTTGCAAGACATCAGAAGATGGTCATGCAGAATCAGAACATGAACTGGAAAGCATCAGAAGTTAGAAGTCAGAAGTACAAGCTCTGAAACTCTGATGGTATCACGCTCAAAGCACTTCAAAGTCAGAAGACAGAAGATGCTCTACACCAAAGCTGATGGCTCTGATATTCAAACGTTGTTATCTACAAATCTGAGTCCAGAAGAAAGTACAAGATGAAAGACTGAAGAGTCAAATCTCTTACTAACAAAAGGAACGTTAGAAGCTACAAACGGCAAAGTCAGTAAAAGCAGCAAAAGCATGGCTCGAGGTAGTTGACAAAAGTGTGAAACATTAAATGCAGCGTTGAACTATTCACGCAAAGCATTAAATGCTCCCAACGGTCATTTCCTCTCAGCGCCTACATATAGAAGTTCTCATCAGAAGCTGAATACAACACTTGCGCAAAATATACAGAAACAATGTCAAATTCAAAACCTTACGAACTTCATCTTCAACCTCACAAACTCTTGTAATATTTTAGTGAGTGTTAAGCTTAGAACTTAAGAGAAATATCACAGTTGTGATTACAACTTTATTAGAAGCATTCTAAACTCTTGTAAACTTTATTTTACATAGATTGTAAAAGGATTCCTAGAGTGATCAAGTTGTGATCAGTAGACTCTATAAGACTTAGAGTGTTTCTAAGTGGATAACCATTGTAATCAGTTGGATTAATGGATTAAATCCTCAGTTGAGGTAAATCACTCTAAAGGGGTGGACTGGAGTAGTTTGGTTAACAACGAACCAGGATAAAAATCATTGTGTTGATTGTTTTTATCTTCCAAGTTTTTGAGATACACTTATTCAATTCCCCCCCTTTCTAAGTGTTTTTCTATCCTTCATGTTTATCTAAGAACCCTATTTTACATTCTAAGGCTAAACATATAGAGATTAAACATCACTTTATTAGGGACTATGTTCAGAAGGGTGTTCTTTCTTTAAACTTTGTTGATACAGACCATCAATGGGCTGATATCTTTACAAAACCCCTTGCTGAAGATAGGTTTAAGTTCATTCTGAAGAACATCAGTATGGATTTATGCACAGAATGAGGTTATGAGAAGATCTGATATATGGATTAGTTTATGCTTTATTTTTCTTATCAGATGTTCTGGATTTTATAAGATCATATGGATATTCTGAAACAGTTATTTCTAACGTTTCACGTGTCCATGTATGATACAGAATTTTTGTCCTAGCAAAACAGTTGTCACCAGCTATTCCAGATGATGACCACGTGTTTATTCTGAAGGGACAAGCATGCGTGCAGTTGATGAGACGCCTCCCTAGGTAACTGTGTAAATCTTTTCAAATCTCACACTATCTCTCCTAACGTATCTCATCATTAAATGTGATTGATTCATTGCATTCTGTAACTGCTTGCATTCAGAATCTCATTGCATTCTTTTTCAAATCCGTGCCTATATAAACACATCTCATATTCATTTTATCTTTTTTCACTCCCTCATCATCATTCGTTTTATGCATTTCTGTCTCCTCTTCTCTCTTTTCAAAAACCCTAAATCTAAGAAACCCAGAAATCTCAAGTGTTCTTCAATGGCTTCTTCATCAAATCCCAAAAATGTTTCGTCTTCTCAAGAACAACAACAAGATCAAGATCAACAGCAACAACAAATTGTTCGTACTCCACAAAAGACTTGTCTGATTCCTTTGGAAGAATTAGAAGTTCTTGCTGAAATGATGGTTGATTTTGATAATCTGGAAGAACACAACATTCATTTAAAGAACAACATGTTATTTCAAGGCTGGGAAGCATTCTTCTATCGTTTGTGTGGACCAGTCTACCCAGATTTGGTCAAAGAATTTTGGGTTCATGCTTCGATAATGCCCAAAGCTATACTGTCCTTTGTTCATGGTGAAGAAATCTCCATTACTGAAAATCTTATCAGAATATTGTTTGGTCTGGTAAACATTGAAGGTGCTTCTGGAGCAATAATAGGGAGAACAGATTAGAATGTTGTGTAAGCAGAAATCTTCAAGTCTGGAAAAGGGTCTACCGATATCAAGGAATTGAAGGATCCTTACAGAATCTAGGCTAAGATCCTTATGGGTTGCATCTATCATAGAAAGGCAATTGTTTCTCCTAACTATGTCAACAAGGACCAACAGTACATTCTGTATTGTATTGGTATCAAAGAGAAGGTGGATCTTCCCTTCATTATTTTTAACCACATGTGGAACCATGTGAGGGACTCTAGAGAGAAAACCAGATTGAAGAATCCCAAGTTCAAAAGGAATATCATTCCCTTTGGAAGGATTATTACATGTCTTCTAGTTGAAACTGGATTAGTTGGTGATCTGGAGAAAGCTGGAGTTATCAAGGATCTGTATGCAACGAGTGGAAGCACTATGAATGCTCACACTCTCAAGAAGATGAATCTAATTGAGACCATTGATGTTACTCCTAGAGTAGACAATGAGATTTTGACCAGAAGAGCTCCTGCTCTGGCTGATTTTGAACTGTTTTTCAAGAATGAGCATCCTGACATTGTTGTCCGCTATCTAGAACTGTGTAAAAAGGAAGGCTCTGCGTATGATCCTGTGTGGATAAGCAACCAAAAGGCTCTCACTACAGCTGATCAAGTACCAGAAAAAGAGGAAGAGAAAAAGAAGAAGAAAAGAAAGCAAGACTAGCAAGAAGAAAAGAAGGAAATGAAAGAGAAGAAAGAGCAGACAGAAGTTCAAGAAGAAAATCAAGAAAAGGAAGAAGAGAAGAAGGAAGAGAAGATAAAGGAAAAGAAGAGGAAGACTATTGGCGATGGACCTTCCAAACCTCAGAAGAAGAAGCAAAAGTCTTCAGGTATTTCTATTTCTGAGCCTGTTTCTGTTCCTATTTTAATTTCTAAACATATATCAACAGAAGCTCCACCAGAAAAGCCCCAGAAAATCCTCCTCAAACCCCCAAGTCTAAAGGCAAATAGCCTATTCTTGATTCTGAAACAATTCTTGAACCAACACCTTTAAACACCATATTTCCAGAAGGATCTCAACCTCAATCCACTCTTCAACCTTCTGACCCCCAACCTGTTGTTGACACTCCAGTGTTTTTCAACCTCCCCTCTCCAAAATCGTCTTTTTCTGAATCATTCATTCGCCTCATGCAATCCTTTAAACCCCAGAACACTTCCTCTGAACCCATTGTCGTAGTCTTAGACTCTGACAATGAAGCTGAATCCTCCCTTCAACCATCCGCTTCAAACATATCTTTTGTGCTTGATAGAGAACCTGAACCTTATGCCTTTTTCAACCCAAATAAACCTATCTCCATTCTCAATCCAAAATCTTCAATCACCCCTCTCAGAACCAACCCTCCAAAACCTTTTGTTGATATTCGTTTTGAATTGTTAAAATATAAGGTCAGAACAGGGTTAGAAGTTCTGAAGGTTGCTCATGAATCCAAGCTGGATCATGTAGCTGCTGGAAAGCTTTGGAAAGATTTCTCTGATGAAGTGCAAGCTGAGTTTCTGGATCTCCAGAAGGATTGTCTTGCTGATGCTCCTAGTCCTGCTGGACTAACTCTGGATTTTGGAAGTGGTAGGTATTATCATCTGATCACTGACTAGAAGCCTCTGGAAGAGAAGCCTTTCGTTGATGAAATGGAAGTGGATAATCCTTTGGCTCTGGTTATATGGACTCCTTATCCATATACAATTCTGACAGGAGACTTTCAGTTTCTATTCAACTGGTTCAGAGAGAATCCTTTGGAAGAGTATCCTGACTTGGTGTATCCAGTCATTGCGTATCCTGCTGAAGAAGATCTGGCTGAAGAACAACCTGTTGAAGAACATCCTGCTGAAGAAATTCCTGTTCAGGAAAATCATGTTGAAGATGTTAAAATGGTTGAAGCTGCTGCGAATCCTCCGATTCTGGAATATAACCCTGTTGCTTCTTCTGTTGGTCCTTCTACATCTATTCTGATGGAGACTCTGAAGGAACTCCAACAGAATCAAGCTTCAGTGGTTAGTCGTCTGGAAAAGCAAGATGACACCAATGCTAAATTCAGAACTTGGATGCTAAGATCTGAAGAATCTTCCAAGAAGCAAGCTGAAGACACCTCTAAGATTAAGAACCTTCTGGAAGCTTTAGCCTCTAAGCATAACCAGACGTAGTCTGTGTCTTGTGTCTTAGTAGTTTCTTGTTTCTTGCATCTGTTTTGATTTGCATCTGCTTGTACTCTCTCCATCTGAATAATCAATGATATATCTTCTTTATTCACTCTGTGTGTCTTTCATCTGAATCTTTTATGCTTTTTGATGTTATGACAAAAAGGGGGAGAAGCGTGCTAATTGAATTGATTTATAATATCAGTTGTTGGGCTTAAGTCTCAACATTCCTAACAATTATTGCAAGTTTTCTGTCTCTGATAGTTTTGCAGGAATGTGATACTCTGAACAAGCTCAATATGGGGAGAAACGAAAAAGGGGAGAAACGCATCTGAAGAAAAGCTCTTAAAGAGTTAAAGCAAGCTTAGTGCTATGATACAAGAAGCTTCAAGATCAGAAGCAGGCAATGCTTTGTTACAATAAGCTAAAGCTCTGATACAAGAAGTCTCAAGCTCTGATTTAAGTAAGCCTTCTTGATGCTCTGATAAAGCCAAGTTGATCCTAAAGAAAAATTCAAAGTTCTGAAGCTATCCAATGGAAATGTTCTGATCAATATTCTTAGTTTTGATGATAACATTATATATGAATTTTGTATAAGACAATGTGGTACTCTAATTATTCCCGTTTTCCTTTTCAGGAGAAGTATAAAAGAGTATGCACAAAATCAGCGCTCAGAAGCACTGACCTAGAAGTTCTAGATGACTTCATCAGAACATGCTCTATCAGACATCAGAAGATGGTCTTGAAGAAATCAGAACATGATCTGGAAAGCATCAGAAGATGGCAGTCAGAAGCAAAGCTCTGAAGCTCTGATGGTATCACGCTCAAAGCACTTCAAAGTCTGAAGACTGAAGTTGCATCTGCATCGAAGCTGAAGACTCTGATATTCAAACGTTATTCTACATAATTTGAGTCCTGAAGCAAGTACAAGATGAAAAGGCTATAACGTCAAATCTATGACTGACAAAAGGAACGTTAGAAGCTACAAAAGGCAAAGTCAGTAAAAGCAGCTGAAGCATGGCTCGAGGTAGTTGATAAAAGAGTGAAACATTAAATGCAGCGTTGTACTATTCACGCAAAGCATTCAATGCTCCCAACGGTCAGTTTTCCTCAACGCCTATATATAGAAGTTCTGATTCTGAAGCAGCTAACCAACTCTCGTGAAAAGTAACAAAACACTGTCAAACTAAAATCACACTAAAGCAAAGAAGAACTTCATCTTCAACCTCACAAATTTGTAATATCTTAGTGAGTGTTAAGAACTAGAATTTAAGAGAAATATCACTTGGTGATGATAGCTTATTGAGAAGCAAATCAAACTATTGTAATATTTATTTTACATTGATTGTAAAAGGAAGTTCCTAGAGTGATTAAGCTGTGATCTGTATACTCTAGAAGACTTAGAAGTTGTCTAAGTGGAGAACCATTGTAATCAAGATTGATTAGTGGATTAAATCCTCAGTTGAGGTAAATCACCTTGTAAGGGGTGGACTGGAGTAGTTTAGTTAACAACGAACCAAGATAAAAATATCTGTGTGATTATTTTTTATCTACCATTTTTTGATCAAACCCTTATTCAATCCCCCCTTTCTAAGTGTTTTTCACTCCTTCACTCTTATGCCAATTGAAGGATTGAAAACCACTTAGAAAGGGCGGATTGAGTAAGGGTTGTTTCTTTTTGGGAAATAAAAATAATGAACACAGTTATTTTTATCTTGGTTTTTTTGAACTCAAACTACCTCCAGTCCACCCTCACAGGTGATTTACCTCCATTGAGGATTTAATACACTAATCAAAAACTGATTACAATGGTTCTCCACTTATATCAACCTCTAAGTCTTCTTGTGTCTACAGATCACAACTTGATCACTCAAGGAATTTTGGATTACAGAGAAATAATCAAATACAGAGATTAATGATGCTCCTAAAAAGCTGTAATCACTAAATGACTTTTCTCTTAAGTTTATGATCTAGAACTCACTAAATATACAAAAGTATGTGAGCTTGAAGATGAAAATTGCTTGCTTTGTTCAAGAGCTTTTGCGTGAGGAAAATGCAGAGTGTGTAGTAAATTGTAACGTAAGCTCTAACATTCTTCTTGGGCTGACAAGTTCCTTTTATAGGCGTGAAAATGTAACCGTTGAACAGTTCTGCATTTAATGCTTTACGTGTACAGTACAATGCTGCATTTAATGGTACATGCTTTTGTCAACTACCTCGAGCCTTGTTTCAACTGCTTTTTCTGACTTTTCCTTTTGTAGCCATGCTTCTAACGTTCCTTTTGTCAGACACACAAACTAGCCTTTCTAGCTTTTCATCATTTGCTTTTCTTCTGGAATCAGACTTTGTGATTTGCTTTGTTCATCAGAGTTTCCAGCGTTTGGTGCAAGTTAGAACTTCAGTGTATTAGACTATGGAAGATCCTTAGAGCGTGATACCTTTAGAGTTTGGAGCTTGCTTCTAAAAGTCATGATCTGACAACTTAAATACCATGTTCTGATGTCTTCAAGACCATGTTCTGATGTAGCCATCCAGAACATCTGGGTCAGAGCATCTGAAGGATAAGATAATGCATACTCTTTTACACTTTTCGTGAAATGGAAAAGTAACTTATTAGATTACCACATTGTCTTATAGAAAATTCATTTCTAATGTTATCATCAAAACTAGAAAATATGATCAGAACATTTCATGTTATAACATAAGTATCCCCTTATGAGGAATCAGAGCACCGTAGTTTGGCTTAATATTTTCTGTTTGTTTTTGTTTTTTAGTGGACGATGTTACGTTCGCATTCTAGCGTTAGGATAGCTGCTCGCTGAATGGAGTCTTAAGTGTTTTAAAGTTGAAAAAGAAAAGAAATTGTTTAGTCTTTTATTTAAAAAGGGCAAAGGAGAATTTTATCCTAATATTATCATGTTATTGATTTCTACCTAAATGTTTATAGGATTTTTTAAAGGGAGAGAACTATGCCTAATGTTATATTAATTCCTACCTAATTATTAGGGTTTTATAAGGGAATGATTCTAGCCTAAAGTTATCATGCAAAAGGCTTTGGTTAAGGATCTAAGGGAACATTGATCAATGGTTTTTATACGTTTATTTACCATTGATTTTAGTCGTCTTCGCTTTATATTGTCAAGAATTTTACTTCATTCTTCTAAATTTTAAGCTTTGGTTGTGTATTGTACTGTTTGCAATCTCAAAGAAATAAATCGAGACAAATCAATGCGAAAAAGTACAAAAAGGGGAGTTTCGAAGGAAGTGAAAAATCATGCTACATGAGGCCTGACACGACCACCTATGTCACCTAAAATTGGCCGTGTTATGATAAAGCGTGGCCAAGAAAATGCAATAGAGATGAAAGTCAGGGGTCTGATACGGCCCGTGTTAGCAAGTGTGAGATCTAGAAATTTTCAGCATGTTTCTCATCGTGACAGGCGCGTAGTATTTTGATCATAACTAGAGCTTCAAAACTCGGAATGACGCGGTTCCGATGGAAAAATTTTGCTAACAAAAAGGGCAACAACTTTGATGTAGAAGTCAAAGCCAAATTCTGATGTTAAGGGCTGACACGGGTCGTGTTACTTAAAATGGGCACCCGTGTCAGGAGGCCTGGGAGAAAAAAATCAACTTTTAAGATGACAGAAGTCTGACACGGGTGCTCGTGTCGACATGTGACGCTGATTTTATGATTTTTTTTCATATTTTTCCATGAGTTAAGCTGTAGGGGCATTTTTGAATCACACTATTAAGAAATCATATGGGATAGTTGAAGATGTCTTGGTAGAGATTGATAAGTTTGTCTTTCCAGTTTATTTCCACTTCATGGACATTCTTGAAGATGAAGAGACTTCTATCCTTCTTGGGCAACCATTTCTGCTTACTATTTGCTGCAATTTGGATCTCGAGAAAGGGACACTAACAGTAAAATATTTTGATGAGGAGGTAACACTAAAAGTGTTGGAGGTCAAAAAGAAAGGTGTAGGTGGGGATAATAAATCTTCAGTTGGTATGATTAAAAGTGAGGGAGAAAGCAAAAGTTCAGGACCTCTCCCAAAATACAATTTCTAGCAGAGTCTCTCAGGATGCCGTAGCTCATGCATCTACCAAAGTTCCTAAGTTGGCTGAAGAAGTCAAGAAAAAAAAGAAAGAGGAAACTCAAGGTAAAACGATGAGAGTGAGAAGTGACTCGAAGAAAAAATGGTCCATGCTTTTCATCTTCATGAGTTATTGGTTACGAAAGTGACAAGCAACAAGGTTTGGAAGAGGAAGTACTCTCCATAATAAAGGTTGGTGGACCGTCGAGCCATGTGACGTTAAACAAAGCGCTTCGTGGGAGGCAACCAATGCTTTTAATAACGTAGTTTCCTTGTGTGTTTGTTTTGTTTTTTAGGAAATAAAAGGGGGCATTTCGGGTGAAAGCTAGAAAGCGGCATCTGGAGGTGCAGTACACTCTATGAGTCACCTCTCTTAGGTTTGTTCTTAAACATTGCGGACAATATTTAGTTCAAGTTTGAGGGAGGATTTACTCTTGCATTTTTCTTTTTATGTTGTTGTTATGATGTGTAAAAACCATACATTGAGTTCTTCCCAAATTTGACCAAAATTTTTATTTTTCATAAGAGTTTCTGATCTATAAAGAAATCGGGAATAGTATATAGAGATGAAGGGGTGGTTGGTTGAGTGCAGGAAGTTCGGAATAATTTGGCAGAAAGGGGGTTTGTTTGAACACCCTTGGTTTCATAAAAAGAGATACGAGTCTAACGTGTAGATTTGTACCATAGTGCTTGAATCCTGAGAAGTACTCCTTGAGTAATTTATTTTGACACTATGACATAATCTAGATTCAAATGCATGTATGAGTAGTTGTGAAATAAATAATGTTGACACCAAATGATGAAAAGGCAGTCGGCCCGCTAAGTTGGGTAACCCTCACCCGGTTATTCAGCCCAAAGGAGGTTGATCCCCAACGCCATCCAAATAAGGACAATACACAAACTGAAAAGTTTTGAAAATTTCATCGTTAATCGTTACTTATTTGGTGCCTGAAAAAATCAAGAAACCTTGATTAGTCTCATGGATGTGATGATCATCATAAAATTCGCATTGCCTTAATTTGATTGTCCAAATGAAAGAGGAGGAAAATCGGAAAAAGACTTAAGTATAAAGCATAGTTAGAGAGGTATCCGAAAGGGGAGCTCAGGGTTTAAATGTTCTTGCAGAAAATCTTCGAGTCATGTGAGTGTCAGACTAACAAACTCTAGATCAAAAGGAACAGAAATCTCATGTATGAGTACCGGTATGCTGTGATGTTCATTTTCTCTTGTAATTGTCGCTTTAGGTCGAGCAACGGTTTAAGTTTGGGGGAGTTTAATCAGTGGTTTTTACACGTTTACTTACCATTGATTTTAGTCGTCTTTGCTTTATATTGTTAAGTGTTTTACTTCATTCTTCTACATTTTATGCTTTGGTTGTGTATTGTACTGTTTGCAAGCTCAACGGAACAAATCGAGACAAATCAATACAAAAAAGTACAAAAGGGGGAGTTTCGAAGGAAGTGAAAAATCAAGCTACATAAGGCCTGACACGACCACCTGTGTCACCTGAAACTGGCCGTGTTAGGATGAAGTGTGGCCAAGAAAATGCTACAGAGATGAAAGCCAGGGGGCTGATACGGTACGTGTTAGCAAGTGTGAGATCTAAAAATTATCAGCATGTTTCTCATCGTGACAGGCGTGTAGTATTTTTATCATAACTAGAGTCTCAAAACTCGAAATTACGTGTTTCTGGTGGCAAAACTTCGCTAACAAAAAGGGATACAACTTTGGTGTAGAAGTCAAAGCCAAATTCTGATGTTAAGGGCTGACAAGGGCCGTGTTACTTGACACAGGCACCCGTGTCAGGAGGCCTGGGAGACAAAAATCAACTTTTAAAATGACATAAGTCTAATACGAGTGTCCGTGTTGGCTGACATGGCCCGTGTCAGTATGTGACGTTGATTTTATGATTTTTTCATATTTTTCCATGAGTTAAGCTGTGGGGGCATTTTGGGTACTTCCAACCAACCTAAGTGAGCCTGCACTATTTAGAAGAGTTTTAACGATGAATTAGAGGACTTTTTGGCCGGGAGAAGAAACACGTTTGAAGATTGGAGAACACGAGGGTTTGGGAGAGAAGAAGGTTTTCGTGAACGAAAGCGATTGAAGATCAACTTTCATCTCAATTCTTATAATGTCTCTATTTTATATTTTGTTTTCTTTGAACGATATGAGTAGCTAAACCCCCTAATGCTAAGGGGGTGTCCCTGATTAACATTTGTGATGATTTTGAATTCCGAATTTCAATAATATATTTATCTTTCACGTTCAGTTTAATGGTGTAAGGTTTTTAACGTTTTCCTCGTCGGACCAACAGAATAGATATATGACTAACAATTAGGATGGACCTCCATTGTTAGGGTTTTTATACCATAGACTATAGTAGATATTGCCTAGGAATAGGATACCCTATAGTAACCGGGACGTTCTTGATAACTCAACTGCTTAATTTCATCATAACTCGCTAAGGAATTTGGATGAATGATTAAAGGTTGCTCGCTAAGGAATGAGGGGTAAACATTCTTGAGAACCGGTAATTGAATGATTGATATGTTGTAATTGAGATAAGGATTCAAAGTTGTTACATGTTAATGCATACACCTATCCTGGCATGTTACTCATATTTGGCCAAATACATATTTTACTCTTATTTGCAATTGAATTCATAATTTTCAAACCAAAAATCCCCCATGGCTTTTTGTTTAATTGAATTGAAACATAACTCTGTATTGGTACGCAGTCTTTGAGATCGATATTTTGGGATTTCCCATTATTACTGCATTGGAAGATTAGTACACTTGCTAATTTACCGATCAAACATACAAAAGAAAATCACAATTAGATAAAAAAGTCAAGCAACACAATCACGTTGAAATTGGTACAAAAGCATACAAGAAACAATTCAAAATAAGGTACAAAATTGACTAAAAAAGAATAATATTTTCATGAGTTTTTTCATGGGGGAAATTCCTAAAAGAAACTAGAAAAATAAACTCTTAAAAAATCACCTAAAATCCACCTAGAAAGATCATGATTTTTATATCTTTTATCACCTAGAAGAGATATGGGAAAACTAAATTTTAAAAGCTAAAAACAATGGAATCAGGGGTTGTTAACTGGAGCCAGGTGGTTTGGTCCAGCAACCAGGAGCAGGGCCCACTTAGCGAGGAGCCCAAAGAAAGAGTTTTTTTATAGCATCTATTTTTTTTAAAAACGTGGGCCTGGGAGTGCGTTGAGCAATTTGGCCCAATGGTTTTATTATTGAAAATTTCTTTATCCACCCCTCTTAGGTGAGAACCCTTGCTTAAAACCCCATAATACCCCTAACTTCGAAGATGCATCTCCGATGTAATTTTTTTCTCTCCATATTTTCAAAGAATTCGGAGATGCATTTCCGAAAACACCCATTTCCACATTTCGTTTATTTCAGATATGCATCACCAAAATATGCTCTAAGATTTTATTTTTATTCAAATCAATGATTAATCCCATATTTTAAATTAATCGACAAAATAGAATAGAGTCGACAAAATAAAACACGTAAATTAAAATAAAATTATAAAATTATAAATACGAAAAATAGTTGTACGGGATCATGCTCAGTGTTAAAATAATAATACAACCCGAATACAAAAAAGTCAGTAATAAAACATAAATAGGCAACTACTACTGAGTATGCCTAACCCTAACTCCCTGGGACCTCCTATGCCGCCTATATGCCGCCGCACCAGCCGTGTCACTGACCATCCTCTCCACAATGGCAACTGCCTCTAGACCACCCTGTTCAATGATACCTCTGTCCAATGCATCCTGTCCAAGCATATGTATTCGCTGGCATACTGGCAGGAGATCAGTGCCTACCAAGAACATGAACCAGCACCGTAGAGCGCAAGCACGGTGATACTCAGTAAAAAGATCGTCACCCTCCTGCTCTGACTCCGCGGCCGCCACCAAGTGGTTATCATACAGCTGTATCAAGCTGGAGAACCTGATATGCGCCCCACTGTCGCCCTGCACTCATAATCCTCCATGTTCGGGTCCATGCCCAGATAGTCCACCATCCAATCAATGGCCTCAACCCTCTGTATCCGAGAATGGTCCAGCAGCCTCCCTCTGATCGGCAGGTGGAGCGGACAGGCCACGTCATGTAAGGTGATCGTCAACTCCCCAACATGAAGGTGGAAAGAAGACGTCTCCTTCTGCCACCTCTCGACAAAAGCGCCCTGCATGCCGTGGCTGATGGTACTATAGCCGGTCATGCATAAACCGCCAAGCCCGCTCCCAGCTGCCACGTCATTAAACCACTGAGCCTGTGGTTTAAATATAAAAAATATCTTCCGTATATGGTTCACTGATTTTATGGTCGGTCGTTCCTGTCACAACAAAAATAAAAACAAAAAAGAAACTTATTTAGACCGTTAGGAGAAAGTGGAATAAAGTGTAATTAAAAAAGCGATTAAATTATAAAGTGTAATTAAAAAAAACTACCTCTCCCTCCCAAAAACATCGAGCGACGTGGTCGTGATAGTAAATCAGCACGAAAGTGTCTATAGGCCCTCCCGGGTAGCCCTCCTCCATATCATCCTCCCCGCTCGGAGGGTCAACATCAGGTATATCATCCTCATAATGTCTCACCTCCTCCTCGATCTCCTCCTCCTCACGTACCATCTCACGAGAGGAAGACGCCTGAGCCAGCCGACTCTTAGATCCAGATGAGGAACCAGCAGGTGCCTCATCCATTTGGACGGGTACTCAAACCCGTATCCATGTCGATGCTAACTGTGAGGCCCTATCACGCCGAGCCGATGCGGTCTGGGTATCCCTACCCTTTCTAAGTCGTGCAGTGATGAGAACGTAATCCAAGACATAAATTATACAATGCAAAGCTTAGGAGGTCCTATGACAAGGGAACGTGTAAGAAGAGTCAATGATGCTTTATTTCACTTCATGATCAAGTCAATAGAATGCATGGGCGAGACTGAAGAAAAAGGGCCCAAGTTTATCCTTATCATCCAAGCATGTGATAAAAGGCCCAATAATGCATAAATAAATAAAAATAAAGGAAATACCAATAACCACACTATAATGGATGAAAATTGCAAGATAAGTGGTAAATAAAGAATTGCCATTATTCTGCCCTTTCAAGAACCCCATTATCTCGTCTTTATTTTGCACTTTCTTTGTAATAAATTAACCCACTATCATGATAATTAGTGGCTGAAATCCTTTTGTTTTCTTAGGAATTAATTTTTACTTATTTCATCATCTTAAGCCATTCCTATATAAAGGAGGCATGTATCTTCTTTTTGCATCAATGAATTTTATCGAGTTTACACATTGTGTAAGTGAGAGTGTTTGCTCTCAGGTTCTGGATTGGACCAAAACTGATCTTATCAAGAAATCCTTTTCTTGTGGTGATCCTCATCCATAGGCTTATCATTCTCTCTTGGATAAGAAAGAGTGTGGTGCCCCTTTCTACTTAATTCCATTTCTTATCTCTCTTTTATTTCATATCAATCTCGTTTATTTTATATGCATTTATCAAATTTTGCCATTCTTTCAATTATAAGGCAAATTACTTCCTTTGAGTCACAAAAGAATTAGTATTCCAAAAGTTAACAAAGATAATGCATATCAAGTGGTAATCAGAGCATATTCCAAAAAAAGGGCCAAAACGTGGTAAATTGTGTATATTCTTGTTCTTCATTATTATCCATTTATCATTATAAAAAAAATAAAAAAAATCGAAAAAAAAAATATAAAAAAATTGAAAAAAAAGGGATCTGATTGTTAAAGATTGTGATTAAACAAAATATATTTCTTTTTTTTTTCTTGCCAAACTCTTAAAATTCTTCTTGTTTCCTTTGTTTTAGAGTCTTCTTTTTTTTGTTTGTTGTTTTTTAAAGATTTTTGTATGTTGATTATCACGTGTAATTGATTTCTTTGGGGCTGATTCATTTTGGTTTCTCTAAAGCTAAAAGAGCAAATTGAGTGGTAAAAGGCAGAGTGTTTTTATATTAAAAAAAAGCCAAAAAAAAAAAATTGAGTGAAACACGAGTGATTGAGTGTAAACACGTGAGTAGAGTGGTGAGGTCCATTTTTAAACACTTGTTCCTAATTTCACATATATTTCAGAATTATGTCTAGTCCGCCTTCACCTAGAACAGCGGCTTTAACTATTCAAATCGCAGCCATGCGTGACAATTTTGAAAGGTTGTTAAGAGAACAAGGTGAACAGTTTCAACAAAGAATTGATGAGTTGGAAAGGAGGCCCAAAAATTCTAATGATGGTAGTGGTGATGAGGATGAAAGAAGGCGTAGAAGGAGACAAGGGGGAGATAATTTGAGGGGCATAAAAATTAAAGTTCCATCTTTGTTGGGAAGAGTGACCCAGAGGCATATCTAGAATGGGAGACTAAAATTGAACAAATTTTTAATTGTCACAATTATTCTAATCTTGAAAAAGTGCACGTTGCTTCTATTTAGTTCAAGGAGTATGCCTTAGTTTGGTGGGATCAATTGATCAAAGATAGAAGGAGGTATGCAGAACGACCGATTGATGCTTGGGAAGAAATGAAAAGAATCATGAGGAGAAGGTTTGTTCCTTCATATTATCATAGGGAATTGCACAACAAATTGCAAAGACTCACTCAAGGTTCTAAAAGTGTTGAAGAATATTTCAAGGAGATGGAAGTTCTCAAAATTAGAGCTAATGTAGAGGAGGACGATGAAGCAACTATGGCTAGGTTTCTCCATGGTCTAAATCATGACATTAGTGACATAGTGGAACTTCATCATTATGTTAAAATGGATGAATTGGTACACCAAGCTATCAAACTGGAACAACAACTCAAAAGAAAAAGCCAAGAAAGGAGAAATTCCACCACTTTCAATTCTCAAAGTTGGAAGGACAAAACAAAGAAGGAGGGTGCTTCATCATCTAAGGAAGCCACGATTGAAAACAAAGGTAAAACTATTACACCTTCTTCTTCAAGTGTTTCAACTAACAAAAGTGTTAAGTGTTTCAAGTGTCAAGGCCAAGGACATATCGCATCTCAATGTCCAACAAAGAGAACTATGCTTATGGAAGAAAATGAAGAAATTGTTGAAGAGGAAGATGGTAATTATGATGAGGAGTTTGAAGAAGAAATACCTAGTGGAGATTTACTCATGGTGAGAAGAATGTTGGGAAGCCAAATCAAGGAGGAGGATACAAGTCAAAGAGAAAACCTTTTTCACACAAGATGCTTTGTGCAAGGAAACGTTTGTTCTTTAATTATTTGATGGAGGGAGTTGTACAAATGTTGCTAGCACGCGTTTGGTTTCTAAACTAAATTTGGAAACAAAACCTCACCCTAAGCCTTACAAACTTCAATGGCTTAATGAAAGTGTAGAAATGCTTGTTAATAAACAAGTTGAGGTCTGTTTTAAAATTGGAAAATATGAGGATGTAGTGTTGTGTGATGTAGTACCAATGGAAGCTAGTCATTTGTTATTAGGTAGGCCTTGGCAATTTGGTAGAAAAGCCAATCATGACGGGTACTCCAATAAGTACTCTTTTATGTATCATGGTGAAAAGATCAATCTTGTACCATTAAATCCTAGTGAGGTGAGAGAAGATCAAAATAAAATGAGAGAAAAGAAATGAGCAAGAAAGAAAAGAAAAAGAAAAGAATGAAAAAGAAAAAGAAAAACAAAAACAAAAGAAAAAAAATGACAAAAAAAGAATGATGAAAAGAAAGAGATTTTGATTGCAAAAAAAGGAGAGGTTGAAAATGCAATTGTTTCACAAAAGCCCCTATATTTGCTATTTTGCAAAGAGGTGGCGTTGCTAGCTAACACTCCTAACACACAAAATCTGCCTAGTTGTGTTGAAACTCTTGCGCAGGAATTTGAAGACATGTTTCCAAAAGAGGTACCAAGTGGTTTACCACCTTTAAGAGGAATTGAGCATCACATTGATCTCAATCCGGGAGCGTCCTTGCCTAATAGGCCAGCTTACCGAAGCAATCCACAACAAACTCAAGAAATATAAAGACAAGTGGCTGAATTGGTAAGTAAAGGATGGGTAAGAGAAAGTCTAAGTCCGTGCGCTATTCCGGTAATTTTAGTTCCAAAAAAAGATGGAAGTTGGAGAATGTGCACCGATTGTAGGGCTGTTAATAACATTACCATTAAGTATAGATATCCCATTCCAAGGTTAGATGACTTGCTTGATGAATTGTTTGGTGCATGTTTATTTTCCAAAATTGATTTGAAAAGTGGATACCATCAAATTAGAATAAGGGAGGGGGATAAAACAGCTTTCAAAACAAAATATGGTTTATATGAGTGGTTGGTTATGCCATTTGGTCTAACTAATGCACCTAGCACTTTCATGAGATTAATGAACCATGTTTTGAGGGATTTTTTGGGTAAGTTTGTTGTTGTTTATTTTGATGATATATTGATCTATAGCAAGAACTTAGATGATCATTGTAATCATTTAAGGGTTGTTTTGCAGGTGTTAAGACAAGAAAAATTGTATGCCAATTTAGAAAAATGTGTCTTTTGCACCGATCATGTGATTTTTTTAGGTTTCATTGTAAGCTCTAAAGGAGTCCATGTTGACGAGGAAAAGGTGAAAGCCATCAGAGAGTGGCCACCTCCCAAAAATGTAAGTGAGGTAAGAAGTTTTCATGGTTTGGCTAGATTTTATATGAGGTTTGTGAAAGATTTCAGTACCTTGGCAGCACCCCTCAATGAAATTGTTAAAAAAGATGTTTGTTTTAAATGGGGTGAGAAACAAGAGCAGGCCTTTGTTGCCCTAAAGGAAAATCTCACCCAAGCACCCATTCTTGCCTTGCCTAATTTTTCTAAATCTTTTGAAATTGAATGTGATGCATCTAATGTGGGAATTGGAGCTGTTTTGTTGCAGGAAGGACACCCAATTGCTTACTTTAGTGAAAAGTTAAAAGGGGCTGCTCTGAATTATTCTACCTATGACAAGGAGTTGTATTCTTTGGTGAGAGCTCTACAAACTTGGCAACATTACTTGCTGCCCAAAGAGTTTGTAATTCATAGTGATCACGAGTCCTTGAAGCATTTGAAGGGACAAGGTAAGTTGAATAAGAGACATGCCAAGTGGGTTGAGTTTCTTGAACAATTTCCTTATGTAATCAAGCATAAAATAGGTAAATCTAATGTTGTGGCAGATGCACTCTCAAGAAGACATGTCTTGCTTTCTACTCTTGACACAAAAGTTTTCGGTCTTGAGCATATTAAAGATTTGTATAAAAGTGACCTTGAATTTTCTTCAAAATTTTTAGCTTGTGAGCATACTGCCTTCAATGGGTATTTTAGGCACAATGGCTATTTATTTAAAGAAAAAAGACTATGTTTGCCTAAAGGTTCCATTAGAGAATTACTTGTAAAAGAGGTGCATGAGGGAGGACTAATGGGTCATTTTGGGGTTTCTAAAACTCTAGAATTCTTAAAAGAACATTTTTATTGGCCTCACATGAAAATTGATGTTCAAAAGCTTTGTGAAAGATGCATTGTGTGTAAAAAGGCTAAATCAAAAGTTATGCCTCATGGTTTGTATACTCCTTTGCCTGTACCTAAATTTCCTTGGATTGACATTTCCATGGACTTTGTTTTGGGGCTGCCTAGAACAAAGAATGGCAAAGATTCTATTTTTGTAGTTGTGGACAGGTTTTCAAAAATGGCACATTTTATTCCATGTAAAAAGGTGGATGATGTGTGTCATGTTGCTGATTTGTTCTTTAAGGAAGTGGTGCGCCTACATGGCTTACCAAGGAGCATTGTCTCTGATCGTGACTCCAAGTTCTTAAGCCATTTTTGGAGGACTTTGTGGGGAAAGGTGGGTACAAAGTTATTATTTTCCACTACTTGTCATCCCCAAACAGATGGACAAACTGAAGTAGTAAATAGAACTCTTTCTACTCTCCTTAAGGTTGTTCTTAAAAAGAATTTAAAAATGTGGGAGGAATGGTTACCTCATGTAGAGTTTGCTTATAATAGGGCTGTTCATAGCACTACACAACATTCACCTTTCAAGATTGTGTATGGTTTTAATCCTTTAACACCTCTTGATTTGTTACCATTGCCTAACACATCTATTTTGAAGCATAAAGATGGGAAAGCTAAGGCTGAATTTGTGAGAAAATTGCATAAACAAGTAAAATTGCAAATTGAAAAGAAAAATGAAAGTTATGCAAAAAGTGCAAACAAAGGGCAAAAGAAAGTTATTTTTGAACCCGGGGATTGGGTTTGGATACATATGAGAAAAGAGAGATTCCCATCACAAAGGAAGTCCAAACTTCAACCTAGGGGAGATGGACCATTTCAAGTACTTTCAAGGATCAATGACAATGCCTACAAAATAGAACTTCCAGGTGAGTATTGTTGCACCCCAAAATTTGCCCACTTATTTATTTCCCAATTGGCCTCACCTTACATTCATGTGCATATCACATCTAGGACATTCATCCATTACATTCATCCATACCACAGTTACTGTTCAAGAAGAGTGACAAAAAGAGCTCTTATGGAGAAAATTTCTTGGTTCAGAAGAAAGGATCTGAAGTCTAATTATAGAGGATCATTTCCATCAGCATACTCCTAAAATCAAGGTTTTATTCTCTCCGAGTCAAAGCTCAGGTTAAAAGATACAAATCTCATATTCATCAGGGCTTTCAAATTAGGATTTTTGACCAAAGTCAATCTTGTTGACTTTTGGGTCAATATTTAATCAGGAAATGTTTGTGGATGCGAAAATATGGTTGCCTTGAAGAAATATCATTCATAGGAGTTTCTTTGGTTGAAAGCTGATTGAGAATTAGATCAGAAACAGATTAATCGGGAAATTCATCTGAAATCGGAAAAATCAGAAAATGTTGATTTTTTGGTCAAAGTTAAAGTCAATTGTCAAATATTGACTCGTGGTGGAGAATCGGTCAAAGAAAATCAAAGAAATAACAAAATCAAGAAAATGTCAAATTTACCAAAAATGGCAAGTTAGTTGAATGGTGAGAGTTTCCATAAGAGGAAAGTTCTAGAATTAGAGAAATTTTGAAGCTTTTGGAATTGGATGGGAAGTCCACTTTGGCACTGGTTTGCACGTGGAAAATGACGTTTTTTGGGAAAATTTCCAACATCAAAGTTGTTCCTCTCATGGAGGAGAACAACTTTGTAGTTGGGAGTTTTTGCATTAGAGGCTTGTATGAGAAGATATGGCTTGAAGAAAATGGAGTTTCAGAAATAAAATGGGTAGTTAGAAACAAGTCTACTACTTTAATTAATGAAGGAGCATGGTACATGAATGAATGGGCAGCACTAATGGTAAGGCATCTTGAATATGAGCGTTAGTGCATGTGATCGAGCCCTGGTGGAGTCATTCCCACCATTTTTTAATCATGTTATCACTTTTAACAATGGACAAGTCAGCCACTTCCAAGATAATTTTAACCAAGTTCCAGCTCTCAAATCATTTTTTCTCAACACCAAAGATGTTTATCTCGTGGCCCTCTACAATGCTGTAGTTGGGAGTTTTTTCATACGAGGCATGGATCAAGAGTTATAAGAGTGCAAAGTTGGGAAGTCATCACTGGATCAAGACAAGTTGCCATGCATGTTCCTTGTCCAGCGTGAGCCATTTAACAAACACGTGGTGTGCAGTTTTTGAGGCCCTTTATAGAGAATTACAAGCAGCATATGGAGTCAAGTCTAACTTCAATCTACTCTCCTCCATGCCATCTACCCAATGAAACAAGGATCAAGGTAATTGGACGAGTTTTAAGTCATCTATGAGGCTCCAAAGTATCACACTCACACTGATCAAGATTGAGCATCTGGCTGAGCAAAAATCCAGGGCATGCGTGAGCAATTTATCAAACAGGTGGCAGGCAGAATTTAAATCCAATTTTAGAGACGTGTAAGTATACCATTGACTCAAATTTGGTATCAAAATAATCTCCTCCATGCCTTCTACACTAAATTCAAAGAATTAGGCCATTTGGTTACTTGAGTGTTGAGATATGACTTGTTAAAGTGAGCTATTGGTAAAGTGTAACATGACCGTCTAAGGGAAAGCTGCACGCGCGTGACCAAGGTCTTCATTCCCATCAGGTTTCACATGATCTTTTCCTACACTTCCAAGTCTTATCTCAAGAACTAACCAACACAAAAGTTGTTCTATCATAAGTGAGCTTCGATGTGAATACAAGAAGTGAACACTTGAGATATTGGTTAGCAAGCTATAGAAGCACAAAGTATGCCACTCAAATTTGTTAAGTTTGCAACCAGGCTCCATTTCCGCGGCTGCACACGTTCAGTTGTGAGCAAGCATTTTTTGGATCAGTTTTCGTGTGCATGGGATCATCATCTTAAAAGGGTTTCAACATCAATCTTGTTCTCTCTTATGTCCGCTCCATCATGACATCAATTTTAGAAGAAACAAACAAGAGATGAGTGAGTTATGGTCATGTAAAGGCGACACCATGAGCATGTTTATTTGTGGTGCGAAGTTGTAACTCTTGCAGCATTGTCACGTTAGCAGTGATCGACCAGTTAAACCATGCAATCCCTGGAACACGTGAAAGGCATGCAAAGAACATACCACAAATACACATTACTTGTTCACTAAGTGTTAAGAAGAAATTATAAGCTATTTGCTACTCCACCATAACCAATGATGCACCCCCCATATATAAACTAAAATCCTTCACAAAGCTCAGGACACTTCATTTTCTTTCCAGTCTCCAAATCACTCTCACGCTTTTTCTCTTCATTCTCTCCCCTCACCTTGTTCTCACTCTCCTTTCTCTCTCTAAAAAGTTTGTTACAACTTTGCAACAAACTTCTCAACTCCATTCAACCTTCATCAACAATCTTCATCTTCACCACTCTTCATCATCATCATCATTGGCTATGGCTACTTCAAGATCCTATGAATCTTCATCACTCTCTTGAGATCCTTCAAAAATTGCAACACTGAGTTTATTTCTCAGTAGAAGACAAGCATCAAGAAGCTATTATCCTCAGCATCATCATCATCAAGGAGCTTGAAGATTCGTCTTGTTTTCTTTCGCTTTCGTTCAAGATCCAAATAAGTAAGTTCCTTGATCTCTCTTGGCATATTAGTATCATGATTAGGTTCATATGCATCTGGATGTGCTCCTTATCACCGGGAGGCTGGACGAATAGCGTCACATGTTCGTGGTGATTATGTGTTGCATATATCTCGTTTCATTTTGATTCTTGAGAGTGTGATTTCGTTTTCCATGATATAGTGTTCGTTTGAATGTTTGAATCACGTATCCGAATCCTGTGTGCGTAGAAGAATGGCTTAGGCTTGTGTGAATTCGTTTTAGGAGATTTTAGTTAGGTTAGGGTTTCTAAAACGTGTTCGGTTTTGCTATTAGAGTAAAAATTAGGGAAAAATAATGGCGGATTTGAATTTAGCGGCAAAAACCGAGTAGGATGGCACCGGTTTCACGTCTTCTGGGCAAAAACGCGTTTGATTCCGGTGGAGAATGGCCGAGGAAGACGACCGGAGCCCTAGCTCCGGCGTCTCTGTTTGTTATACTTTCTGTTTCCGTTTGCTGACGTGGCAGCGTGCCATTAGTTGACTGCCTTTTATTTTTGTATTTTTGTCTCATTGATTCATTGCTTGGCGTATTCTGATTGGCTCATCTAATTTGTTTTGTCCTATATGACTTAAGTCCCCATGACCAATTGATACCATGTATGTCACGTTTAATAAAAATAAACCATACACTTCACATGCTGTAAATAAACAAAATAAATGCTGGCTAAAAATAAAAAATGGAAGAATAAAACAGTCTGGGCCACATTCTGGAACTGGGCCTTAGCGCCACTTTCTTATTTTTACACCCCTGTATTTGGGCCCAGGCGCGCCGTCAACATGTTTTCAGTTCATTTCATAATTACTTTCTCACCCCTTGGCTGACAGAATTCCATTTTATTTGAAATTTGTTTCTTCCATAACTTTTGATTCATAATCCAGTTTCCATTGAAATAAAATAAAAATAAAAATATGTTTTAGATACTTCTATGTGTGTAAATAATTGTAGTATTTTTTATAGATTTTCAGAATTTAGTTTACTATTTTTAATAAATCATTTTCTTTGGTATGTTCATGTTTCTTTTGGTTTTGATAGATTTTGCAAATTAATTTTGTTTAATACCTTAGGATCAAAGTTTAATCACCAACTTTTGTATGGCTACTGTAGACTAATCCATGATATTGTGTGTAAAAAATGAGAGTCTAATTTGATGTTTTGGTTAGGTTTTCTATACCCGATTTATGTGCGTTTCTAAACGGATAACCATGTGAATTTGACCTATAATTTGCTTTGCATTTATGCAATTGACTTAGGTTCCTCTTGTACATATAATTAGAGATGTTTAGAGGTCCTAAGACCTAGAATTAGATTTTTAAATCATGTCTTCTCTTTTTACTTGAATTTTCCTTTCTTACATGTACATAACTTGCTTTTGGCTAACGATTGTATCATAACTTGTCCAAATGACCTATAATTTTGTATGAGACTTCTTGACTTGGTTCCATGGTTGTTTAAACACCTATTAGAGGATATTAGCTACTGACTTCCATCATTTGATTGCATTTTTCTAACTTCATTCACCATTTGAACTTACTAACTAGTTTTGACCTAGTTTTGTCTAGTTTTTGTTAGAACTTTGTGTTGCTTCAAGCTAATTGACTAACAAGAATTGGTATAATGTCTTAGACCCATAAATGAATTAATATGCTACTGACCCCAAACTTAGATCATGTGTTCATTTGCTTTTGTTTCGATTAATCGATGTTTGTTCGCTAATTGTTAAGTAACGATTCAAGCGATACTTTGGTAACTTCTTGTGAAATTTTTCGTGTGTTGTCGTGATGCTTTTGTATTTGATTTAGGACACTAATTTCCTTGGTTTGCTACTGCCCTAGGGCTTTCTTCTCTCTTTCTCATGCTTTGCCTCTTCTTTCGCACTTTGATTGTTGTTAGTTTAAGAGGCGACGATTGTTTGTTCTCTCTTAGGAGTATACTTGGTTAGGGACTTCATTAAGTCACCTACCTTGCTTGTTGCTTTTTCTTATATCTTACTATATGCTTACCATGTTCCCTTAGGGTGGTGACTTCAATCTTCATTAAGATTAGTCACATAGAACAGCTTAGGTTGTAGTCTATGCATGATAACATAGGTAGAGATCCCTTATCCTTGACCTTAGGGCCATTTGTAGATTAGAATAACTTAGATTAGAGAATAGGTTAGTTCCCCTTTGTTCATTCCCTAATCTATTTCTCAATCACTTAGTGGCATAGAAATGAGTGGGGTTCATTCCCTAATCTGTTTCTTGGTCACTATTTAATGGGAGAGAAATGAGTGGGATTCATTCCCTAATCTGTTTCTCAAACATTAATTAATGGGATATGTGGTGGTCGTTTTCTTTACCTCCCCGTTTCACTTGGGAGGACGGCACGCTAAACCCTTCACGCGAAATTTGGAAGGAGAATGCGCCCGTGGTGGGATGAATTTTGTTTCAGTTCTTCCTACGATATCACACGAACTTTCTTATTGGTCCTACGAGTAGGAAAGGGAAAAAAAGATCTCAACTAAACCCTAGGAGTTTGCTAAGTGTGGGGATTTCACCTAAACTAGAAATTCTGGAGTCCGGGGGGTCGGTTATACATAGGGAAGTGTTTAAACACCCTACATATCTGTAGTACTCTACAGGAACCTTCTCTGTGTCATTGTGATTGTGTTTGCTGCTAATGATTGGGAAAGTTTCTCCTTTGTGTTAGGAGAGAGAATTGAATTGATTAAAGAAAGACAGACAGATAGACAGACTGACTATTTTTGGTATTTTATTAGCTCGCTGAGATTCCTTGTGAACCTCATGCCTACATATCCCTAGTGGAAGTCAGAGCTTAATGTAGTTCGGGGAACTAACTAGGGAAATTACTTGTTTTTGGTGCCTTGCTTGAAGCTCAAGGTTGAAGCTTGGAATTAAATCTCTGTTTACAGTAAAGAGACATGAAATCATCTTTACAGAGAGGTATTTGTACTATTCTACCACAAACATTTAAAAGTGACAGAAAAGCTAAAAAAATGATGTTTCATTAAGAGGGGAGTCTACTTGGTTGATCAAGTATGACAGCCATCGTGCCTCTAAAATGAAAGAAAGATGCTCATCCAAATTAGGGAAAGTGTACAAGTTTGGGGATGTGCCAGAGCATGTCTTTCAGAGTCCTAAATGGGAGACTTTGAATGAAATTGAAATTG
Source organism: Vicia villosa (assembly GCF_029867415.1). NCBI lineage: Eukaryota > Viridiplantae > Streptophyta > Magnoliopsida > Fabales > Fabaceae > Vicia > Vicia villosa. The sequence goes on along the minus strand of NC_081183.1, from coordinate 67,239,048 downwards.
AAATGTTTGTTTGTTTGAATGTGGTAGAGTAGTAAAAATATCTCTCTATAGAGATAAGCTATGTCTATCTACTGTATAAAAGATTTGACTTTAGCTGGCTTGTATGAGGCCCAAGCTTGAGGCTTTTTGATTAATTGATTAATTATTATTGACTCTGGGAGATGACTCCATTGAGGATTAATTACAGGGTATTTTTGTGTTCTGTACAAAGCCCAGAATTGAGGCTGACTCTACTGAGGGAGACTCTATTTGTGTGCCTTGTACAAAGCCCAAGGTTGTGGCTGATTGCTGAGGATAATTGAATGAATGACTCTATTTTATGTGCCTTGTACAAAGCCCAAGGTTGTGGCTGACTCTAGCTAGGGAAAACATTATTTTCTGCCTTGTACAAAGCCCAAGGTTGTGGCAGACTCTTAAATAAACTGAGTATGGATGACTCTATGGGGAAAAGATTCTAGGTGTTAGGAATCTTTGACACATGAAAATATGGTTTATCTGCCTTGTACAAAGCCCAAGGTTGAGGCTGACTCTTGACAGGGGAGTTTTATTGTTTGGTGCCTTGTATGAAGCCCAAGGTTGAGGCTAACTATTTTTGTTGGTTTTGACTCTATTGAGGAGATTTTATTTATTAAAAGACTGTTTTTTCTTTGGAAGCTAACCCTTTCCAGGGATTTTGACTCAGCTGGTGAATTTGTCTGTTAAAAGACTGACTTTATCATATTTTTGGAGGCTGACCCTTTCCAGGGGTTTTGACTCTTTTGGGGAAATTATCTCCTAAGAGAAATGAATCTTTATTTTTGACATTTATTAATTGACTTTGGAGGCTAACCCTTTCCAGGGGTTTTATTGAAAATGAAAGAATGTGTGGAAGCTAACCCTTTCCAGGGAATTTATGATTGAAATGGATGGCAGAAAGATCATCTAATGGAGACTTCTTGTTTAAAGCCCAAGATGAAGGCTGACACATGCTGAGGAGAAAATAACATAGATCCTAGACTCTGCTAAGGAAGATTGATGAAGATAAGGGTGACAGAGACTGTCCATGTCTCTCATTCCAAAAGGTGTACTCAATGCAAAATTTGAGACAAACTTAGCTTGTTTAAAGTCTGGTTTAAATTGGAAGAAACTCACCAGGGTAGGCTAAAAGGTGACTAAAGACCTGTTCCTATGTTTATAAGAAACCTGATGGGTCCTTGTATACAAGCTCAAGAGGAAGCTGGAAATGCTTTTAAGAAGCCTGTGGGTCCTTGTACAAAGCCCAAGAGGAGGCTAATCGAGGGTCCTTGTTATAGCACAAGAGAAAGCTATGTAGTTTTGAACTTATTTTGGCTCTAAGCAAATGGGTAAGAGGTTTCACCGGGAATAATTCCTCTTTGGGTGGATGTGTCGTATTATTTGGATTCTAAGGTTTTTACCAAGATGTTTCACCGGGAATAATTCATCTTGGGGGTTTGAACTACAGATCTCTAATTAGGAAAGAGCCTTCACCGGGAAGACATTCTCAATCCTAGGTCATATTCCTATAATATATATATATAGTTTAACTGTCCTAAGGTTTATACTCAAACGTAGTTCTAAACTAATATATGCACAGTTTATATTTGACAATAATTTAAATAAAGACTGTAAAATTGAAAGCTTGTAAAGCCTAACCTGGATGGAGTGGAGGCCTTTGAAGAAGTATGTACAGAGCCTCACCAGTAATTGGTGGATAACAGTTGAATATATATATGATAAACAGTTAATGGTTTTTGAAAACAGAAGAAGTGAAGATGGACAAAGGTCACATAGGTATCTGAAGAGTTTCACCGGGAATAATGCCCTTCAAATACCAGAAGAATGTTTTGAAAACAGAAAGAAGATTTTGAAAATACAGTTTTGAAAACAAGCTAAGAAGAGAAGGTTTTTGGGACTTACACTCTATTAGAGGCCCAGTACTTTACAGTACTGGTTATGAGAGTAATTTGAAAATGATTTGGAATGATACAAGGTTTTGTTGTTTGAAAACCTTAATCATTTGATTTATTCGGAGATTGGAAACAGTTTTGAAATTCGACAAAAAAAGTCAACTTAATTAAGGTAAAGATGAAGATCTATGCCTAATTAAGACCTAAACAATTAGGGTTTTATCATAAACTTTATTTACAAAATGATTAGGTTAAAACAAAGTAAATGTATATATTTAAAGTTTTTAATAAAGCACTTAAAACATATTATTTTAAACCTAATAAAAATATATGAAATAAATAATATTTTTATGATTTTTTTGATTATTCACAAAATAGATGTATTAAATTACAAGTGTGTGAAAAATGAAGTGAAAATAAATTAGTTTGATAGTTTAATTAATTGTGTGAAGTTGTGAGAAAATTGAAGGAAATAAGTGATAAAAAATAATGTTTTGTCACCTAGAGGGGTTGAACTCACGCCCTCAAAGTTACTAACCCAAAATAACACCACTGGGCCAACGCGCGCTTGGTGTTATTGTCACACATCCAGTTCATTATATTTTCAAACAAGTGGTTAATCATGGAAAAAAATAAAAGAAACAAAAAGTCTGGGGCGAGGGGGATTTGAACCCCAGACTTGAGGCATGAGGAGACTAAGAGCGCATGTGTGGCCACTGGGGCAAGTTATTCAGTCGTTTATAAAACACCTATCATTAAATATAAAATAAACTCTACCCTGAGGTTTGAAATTTGCGCGCCACCACCATTGTCATCTTCTTCCTCAAGCTCCAACAATTTGAATTTCTGAACTCTCTCAATTCTCAACCATTTGCAACGATATAAAGATGAAACTTGTTCTAAATTCACTCACGATTCTAGATATGTAACTATTATGAATTTATATTAACTATATCTACTGAATTATCTAAAATACGTGAAGAACCCTAAAATTTGGAATTCAAATTAAATGACTATACTGAAGCATAAATGACTGATGATAGAGGGTTTTTAATCCTCTTATGATGCTGAATAGAATGGTGTTGAGTTTTAGCTAGAAAGATACACGAATTAGAGGGATGGAGTTGAGAAACTTACCTCTGAAAATGAAGGTCGTGAGGATGTTAGAGAGCACCTGGGCTTGAATGAATGATCTCAATAGCTTCCTTGAGACTCAATGATGCTAACTGAATGCTTATTGGAGCTTGAATCCTTCTGAATTGCTCTATGGACCTCCCTCGATTTCAGCTTCAAGTGAACATGGAGGGTGATGATTCTCGAGTTACAGATGAGCTGCAGCCACCTGGTTAGCTTCACTATGACCTGAGGAGTGTATCTGGATGATTGGCTTGGCTTGAAAACTCCTGAATTACTCCATGGTCCTCCAACTGCAAGTGCTCCAAATGAGAGGTGAAGGTGATGATTCTCCACGCCCAAAAGTGTTCCAGAGGTTTGGATCACTCCCAAATGCCTCCCTCAATGTGTTTGAATACTTATTTTCAAAGAGAGAGCTTTGGTTTGAAGAATCCGAGTCTTCTTGCCAAAGGACCTTTGAAAAAACTAAGTATGAAGAAAGAAAAGAGAAAGCAAGAATTCTGCTGCTTTGGTGTGTTTTTTGAATGAGAATGAGGCCTCTATTTATAGGCAATTGGTTCAGTACTGATTGAGAGAGTGAGCTTTCTTAGTGGGAGAGTTTTGGTTTCTTAGCCATGAAGAAATTCAAAGAATATCCCAAGTGCAATGATGAGAATTTTGATTCCATTTGATCAATCCTCTAGCCCTCGATTTTGCTTGATCTTAGGGGACAATTCTGAGCCAGAAATAAACTCTAATTGGTTGGTGAGAAGATTCCTTGGGTGATTCATCAATTTGCCATAAATTCACAAATGTAATCATTACATAATCAAATGTTCTTGTTTTTAGAATCTTCTTCAATTCTTATGGCATGGTGAAAATGAATGCATGGCATTGTTTCAGATATGTTATGGGTCGTGTAGCATCCATAATTGAGGTCATGTGCACAAAATTTCAAAGTTCAAAAATGATGCATGACCTATAATTTTACTTCATGAGGCCAACTTTGAACAAGCATAACTCTTAGCTCAAATTGAATTTGGAGAAGGTTGAACACAATTTGGAAAGCCCTAAACATCTACATCAAATCATTAGTTTATGTCTTCTTCAGAATCATTTGGGAAATTTGTGAAAAATGAGCCCAAAGTTGGATGAAAACTAGGTTAAAACACTTAGAAAATTTTCTAAGTGTTTATGACCTAAAACTTCAAAATTTTCAAAACCCTTAAATGCTTGATCTTTTGAAAAAAGTTCTTATGTGAGATGTTGTTTTATTTTGCAAGATCTACATCTTTCATGTTGGAAGTTTTTTGAGTTGTGTAGGTGAAATTTTGAGTTCTCACCATGCCCTCTAAAACCCTAATTCCCGACTTTTTGCTCCTTGATGAATTTCTTTGAATTTCTTTGGTCAAATGACTTTGACATCCATATATTGATGATATTGATCTTTGAAAGTCATTTTTTGACCAAAAACCTTAAAAGTCAATGATGATCCCACACAGTTGACTTTTCCTGACAAAGTGAATTTTTGGGCTTTTGTGTAGGAACAAGATCTTTTCCTCAAATGAATGATGTAAATGGATTATATTGAGGTAGTAGAGACTCTTGAATCATGTCTTGAGTTTTGGATTCATGCCCTGATTAAAAAGTCAACTATCTTGGGGAATTAGGTCAAAAACCCTAATTGTCGACCAGATGAGAATGATGACTGTAGACTTTGAATTGAGGTGTGATGTCCAGTGGATCTTGCCATATGGGTTATTTGAAGATGATTGATGTCTTTGAATGATCCCCTGGGGCTTTTTTATGGTTTCCCAAAGGTGATCCCTGATTTTAGTCCTTGATGAGGCTCAAAACCCTAGTCTGTGGATCTGAGTAATTCTGTGTTTAGATGACTGGGTGTCTTAATCAATCATAGGTGAAATAATGAAGCTCTTTAGTCTCATGATTGTGTTAGAGACTAATCCTCCTATTGATTGATCCTTTGCCTGAGTTTTCTTGTCTTTGAACACCCTCAATTGAATGTCAGGTTGCTCTGGGTACTTGCTTTGACTTGATGAAAATCCTGAAGATATGTCATCTCAGGGGGGTCAAAAATTAGGGTATGACAGGATAGAAATGAGTTGGATTCATTCCCTAATCTGTTTCTTGAACATTATATAATGGGATAGAAGTGAGTGGGATTCATTCCCTAATCTGCTTCTCGATCATTATACATTTTATGTGATTCTAATCGCAAAGTAAATTCCCTTAAAAAATACCCAACCAAAAACATTTAAAACACTTAATAAAGGCTAGAATTAAAACAAAGTGACGAAGTGGTGCGAAACCTTGTATTGGGTTTTGTTCATCATGTAGTTACATAAAAAACACAAACCCAAGTTCACTCTTTTGCCTTGTTAGGCGCTTAAGAACATGTTGAGTCCATTCCAAAGTAGGCGTGTAAGTCTCCAAAGGTCGAGCATCGTGGATTGTAACCTTAACCGCTGTTCAACTAAAAAACACAAAACAAATGGAAACTATGGAGCCGAACTACGGTCGCTCTGATTCCTGAAAAGGATACGTAGGCATTGGGTCGCGGGGCCTAAGCGAGCACACTTGTAAATAATTCCTTCTTTTCCCCGTATTTCTTTTGCATTCATTCGCATTTAGGTTTTAGACATTATACACCCTTTAGATAGAAACAAACATAGGTGGATACCATCGAGTACGATGGGCGTGAGGGGTGCTAGCACCTTCCCCTTGTGTAACCGACTCTCGTGCCCTATTCTCTGGTCGCAAGACCTTGTTCTTATTCTGAGTTAGGTTTCCTGGTATTCCTTTCCCTTGATGGGATAAATATATTAGTGGCGACTCTGATTCCATTTTTCGCGGTAGCGACAGCTGGCGACTGTGCTGGGGACGTTGCTAGACCTGTGCTGGTCCGTTCTTAGCGAGTCGATCCTAGCCTTTGTTTGTTTGTTTATTGGGTGTTTCTTTGTTTGTTTGTTTATTTGTTTACATGTTGTATATATGCTTGCATATCATGTTTATTTTTCGCTTGCATATCATGCATCTGGACTATATTATGGGTCCCCGTGGGGACCACATATTTTTCTGCTTTGTTTTGCAGGTTGGGTGGGATGTTCTATGAGGTAAAAGGCCCAATACCCAGGCCAGAGTTGACACATAGGATACCTAGGATAGAGTGGATAGTCATGGCGCCAACAGAATGTCAGGTTCTGTTGATTGCGATCATGAGACCCACGACCAGCCGAGACTCGAATGGGATACCGTTGTTGGCATGTATTTGCAACAATGATGGTGTTTCAGGAGAGTTGTTAACGCTGGAGACCTTTTGACCTACCTTGACCTAGATTCACCTGTGAGTGGGGTGGGATATACATGACAGGTACCGTTGGTGACTATTCTATTCTGTTGGTGACTATGATTCTTATGGGTTTGTGGTATCTATGCCGGACTTTTGATCCTGCAACATCCGATCTGGTTCAGAAGTAACATACACTTCTCCTATATGGGGAGGATCTTTCATTGCATCATACTCATCATAGCATGTTTAATTTCAAAAAAAAAAAGAAGAAAGAAAAAAAAAGAAGAAGAGAAAAAAAAGAGAAAAGAGATTAATATTCATATGCATGCCATTTTTCAGGGTATCCAAAGTCAACACTTCTCATCAAGAATGGCTAACAGTGTGACCGTCAACAAAAAGACTATGAAGCATACCTTCTCTTGCAGTTTCTACCGTGAGGATATAACACCTTTGGTTCGATTGAGCACCAGAGTTACTGGGCAAAATTTGGATGAATTCAGAAAGACTTATGGCCACATTCTGCTTATGTTAACTACTCGTATTGATGAGTGGGGTCTCTACACTCTTCTTCAGTTTTATGATTCTGAGCTGGGCTGCTTTACCTTTCAAGATTACCAATTAGCCCCTACCCTCGAAGAGTATGCACATATTCTTCAAATCAAAGTTCAACATAAGGTTCCCTTTGTGTGTGTACCTGAGAAGCCCAAAATGGATCGCATTGCTGATGCTCTTTATTTGAGCATGAAGGACGTTAAGGATAACTGGAAGCCTAATGGTGGGACCCATGGATTCTATGTGAAATTTCTGATGAAGGAAGCTGAAGCCCTTGCTGATAAGGAAAAGTGGAAAGAATTCAATGCCCTCCTGGCCGTCATGATCTATGGATTAGTGATGTTCCCGAATATTCCAAATTTTGTTGATCTCACTGCCATTTGTCTCTTTATGGATCAAAATCCTGTACCCACTCTGTTGGCCGACACTTATTATGCCATCCATTCTAGGTATGGGAAAAAAGGATCAGTTTGGGGGTTGTTTACCAATACTGTACGAATGGTTTTCTTCACATTTGCCTAAAAGCGGAGCGTTTGTCACCACAAGAGATTCACAGAAGTGGCCCCAAAGGATTATGGGACTTACTGCAAATGATATTGTTTGGTATCACCTCCGAACAGACATTGAGCAAGTTATAACCAGATGTGGCAGTTTTGGCAATGTTCCTCTCATAGGGACAAAAGGAGTTATCACTTATAATCTGAAGCTCGCACTGCGCCAATTGGGTTTTGTACTGAAGGACAAGCCTTTGGATAAAGAGATATTTGAGTCCGTTTGCTTTGAGAAAGGAACCGATCCAGAAGGTTTGGAGAAGGTAAGGAGTGCGCGGAACAAAATTCATACAGAAGACCGAACTACCTTGGGGGGAAAGAATGCTATTGCTAAGAAAGCTTATACTGAATGGCTTGAAGAGAGAGTTAAGGAGCGCCTGTTGCCTTTCCCGAAGGTTAGCCCTCTCTATGAACAACCACCTGAGATTTTAACTGCCACTGTACCAGCTGAGGAGTACAACCAAGTACATGTGGAGAATATCAGGTTGCGAGAAAAGGGGGAAGACGCTAAAATAAAGTATTTCTTGGTGGATCAGAAAAGGGCTGAATTAGCACATGAGGTTAAAATACTGAAAGGAGGGTCTTCCAGAGTTCAAAAAAGGGCTAGAGCTGAAAAAGGTGAAAGAGCTACCACTGTTTGTATTGAGGACCATCAAAGGGTTATAGAAGAAGCGGTGAAGAAAGCAGAAGAAAAGCTCAAGCGAGAATACAGAGAAGACTTAAGAGCTCACAAGCTCAGAGTAGAGAAAGAGGCTAAGGCCGAAGTAAAGAGTTTGAAAAAGAAGCTTGAAGAGGAAACCACTCAGAGGATAGCAATCGAGAAGAAGCTTGAAGAGGAAATTACTCAAAGGATAGCCGTGGAGACGCAACTTAAAGGTAGCCATCTCTGTTCCGCTCGACTAACAGAAGAGAATGTGAAGCTCAGAAACCAGATAGCAGAAATAGGAAGTACATCTGAAAAGGATGCCCTCCCTGATTGCAAAGGATGTGAGAGCTTGGTGGCCCACTGTGATATGTTAGATGGGCAGTTGTTTCGCAAAGATGTGGTGATTCAAAGTTTTGTCAAAGGCAGAGATCGAGAAGTGACCAAGAAAATGTTTGATGAAACTAAGAAGTGGAGCGACGAGCACTTCAGACAAGGAGGACCTTTGTTTTACACCAAGATGGATTAGTGTTTGAGCTTGTATTTCATGACCACCACCAGGCTTGTTGGATGGGGTCCTTTATTTTTTATGTTGTTTGAACTATCTTGTCAATGTATGGGTATGCCCAAACTCAAAAGGAGATTATTAATGAAATTTGAGTCTTTTGTTTCCTCTTGATGCTTATCTTTTTGCCACATTGTTAAACATTCTTGATTAATATTAAATATTTTGGATACTCTGAAAATGGCACCTCACATCATATGCACACATGCACCTCATGCACATCATACACAAACAGGTACATCAGATGGTGTTCTTATTTGACTGATCAAGTTTTCTCTTTCAGCAATTGCACCTCCGCCTACACATCGCTACTACACAAGGGCTAATCATTCACTGCAAATGGATCAGTTAAGGGATGATCTTATCCAGATGAGAACTCAGGTTACTGCTCAGATGGCTCAGTTCATGGAAGTCATGCAAGGCATGGCTGATCGCCAAGAAGAGCTCAGAATTCGGATGGACACAGTTGCCCAGGTTGTTGCGGACCCCCCGCAAAGAAATCCTGTTGATATCCGTGTCAATGGTGAACCTGTGAACGGAGGACCTGGTGTAATTCCTCCTGCTGCCAATCAAGGTAATCCTCGTGGGTCTCCCCAGCCTACTCCTGAAGGACAAACTACACAACAGACCAGAAGGGCTGCTGCTATCCCCGTGTTGGAAGAGGACCGACACGAGGATTTGTTTCCTGAAAGTGAATGGGGATTTCCACGTGATGCTGGAAGGATGTTTAGAGGTCTGGAGGAAAGGATGAGGGCAATGGAAGGCCAAGGATTGGGTATGGATATCAATGACTTGGGTTTAGTTCCTGGCGTGCGTGTGCCACCGAAATTCAAGGTACCCGACTTCGAGAAATACAAGGGGAACACTTGTCCTAAGACACATGTCCGAGCTTACTATTGCAAAATGCATGTGTACTCTGAGGATAAAGGATTGTTGATGCACTTCTTCCAAGATAGCCTGACTGGGGCATCCTTGGAATGGTATATGAGATTGGAGAGAGCTAATATCCGAAGTTGGAGGGACCTAGTTGATGCCTTCATAAAGCAATATCAGTATAATGTTGACATGGCACCAAATCGCACTCAGTTACAGAATCTGGCCCAGAAAGCTAATGAGTCCTTCAAAGAATATGCGCAGAAATGGCGTGAGTTGGCGGATAGAGTCCAACCACCTATGCTGGAAAGAGAGATGATGGACATGTTCACCAACACTCTCGAGGGCCAGTACTACTCCGCCTGCTCTGCATCCTCGAGTTTCGCCGAGTTAGTCATGATTGGTGAACAAATTGAAAGTGGAATTAAGGCTGGTAGAATACAGAATCCAAATACTGCTAGTTCCTCCTCTGGGGCTAGTGGAAAGAAGCCATACAATGGGTTTGCCAAGAAGAGAGAAGGTGAGACTAGTGCTGCTTACTATGGTGGGGGCAGAAATCAGACTTATCAACAAGTAGCCGCTGTGACTATACCAAATGCTCCCTTCCAACATCAACAACAAGGGTATCCGCCACGTCAGTATCAGCAAAGGCCGAAATTGCCAGAAAGGGCTTTTGATTCGATCCCGATGACATATGCATAAGTATTGCCATACCTCCTCGATTTGAATTTGGTCCAATTGAGGACTTTGGCCACTCCTGCTAAGTTGCCTGCCAGTTGGGATGCCAATGCAAGATGTGAGTTCCACTCTGGGTCACCTGGACATAATATTGAAAACCGTAAAGCATTAAAGCATAAAGTCCAAGATCTTCTCGACGCTAAAGCCATCGAGTTTACTCCTACTCAAGGACCTAATGTTGTTCAGAATCCTATGCCTCCCCGTGGAGCTCATGCGGCAAATGCTATTGAGGTTGTTGAAGATACTCGCCTGGTCAAGGATGTGATCGAATTGGGCTCTCTGTTGCCCTTATTGAAGAATGAATTATTGAAGATGGGTCTATACTCCGGTTGTGGAGAATGTTGTATTGACTGCATGGCCATTTCCTCAGTTTGTGATAAGGTCAGAAGTGGTATTCAACGGTTGAGAGATAGTGGGTATCTACAGTTTGAGCATGTGCGACGTCCTGAAATGGTTGAAAACGAAGTTAATGTGGCATCCATCCCGTATACTCCGGCCAAGATCCCCATTCCTGCCAGGGCACCTCCTTTGGTTATTACATTACCTGGTCCTATCCCATATAACAATGAAAAAGCAATTCCGTGGAATTATGACGGAGAGGTTTTTTACCAAGGGGCCAAGTATGAGATTAAAACGCCAGTTGAGAAAGAAGATGTTGATAATGTTGTGGGCATTGGAAGAATGACAAGAAGTGGCCGTATTTTCAATCCTCCCCAGAATACTCGCGATGACAATGCAGAAGATTTAGCTCAAGCAAAAGGGAAAAGAGTGGTAGAAGATATAGTGGATCAGGGGCAAAGCTCTAACTCTGAAGACACTGTGGCCAAAGAGATGGAAGAGTTCCTAAAGATCATCAAGAAGAGTGAATATAAAGTGGTTGACCAACTGAGTCAAACTCAATCAAAGATTTCGATTTTGCAGTTGCTCTTGTGTTCGGAGACACATCGAAATGCTTTGTTGAGACTTTTAAGTGCTGCCTTTGTTCCTCCGGAAATCTCAGTGAATCAACTTGAAGGAGTGGTGTCAAACATCAACGCTGGTAATGGATTGGGGTTCACCGATGCTGATCTGCCTCCCGAAGGTAGAAACCACAATAGAGCTTTGCATATATCAGTGGAGTGTAAAGGGACTATGTTATCACGTGTTCTCATGGATAATGGATCTTCCTTGAATGTACTACCAAAGTCGTCTTTGATGAGGCTAGATTATTCTGGTGTTGATATAAGGCCGAGTGAATTGACGGTGAGAGCCTTTGATGGATCAAAGAGATCAGTATTTGGGGAGGTTGACTTGCCGATAATGATAGGCCCTCAGCTCTTCACTATTACCTTCTTTGTGATGGATATCCACCCGTCTTACAGTTGTCTCCTGGGACGTCCATGGATCCATGCTGCTGGGGCCGTGACTTCCACATTGCATCAGAAACTCAAATTCGCGACTCAAGGAAAGATAGTCACAATATGTGGGGAGGAAGAACACGTGGTAAGCCATCTTGCGTCCTTCAGGTATATTGATGTGGAAGGAGAGGTTCACGAGACGCCTTGCCAAGCCTTTGAGGCTGTCCAGACTATCAAGATCCCTTATGTTGAAAATAAGAAGTTGGAGGCTCCCATGTCTTCACTAAAGGAAGCTAAAGCTGTGGTTGAATCTGGTCATCCTTAAGGATGGGGCCGAATCTTGGACTTGCCAATCAAGTAGGATAAATGTGGGATTGGATATCAGTTGGGCCAGAGTTCATCTAATGGGGCCCCCGAGAAGCCTGGAACCCTTGTTCCAATCAAGTTCTCTAGTGCTGGCATTGTCAAGGATCATATTTGTGCTGCTGATGATGATATGAATAGCGATTATGATGTTGAAGAATGGGTCAAGCCGTGTGTCTCAGGACAGAAGCTTCTCAACTGGTCGTCCGAGGACATCATCTCAATTGCTTCTGATCAAGAGTAATACTATCTGTTTTTGTTTATCATACAATAATTCCTGTGTTCTGCCCAAGACACAATGAACACATGTAGGGGCATCATTTGTTGTTTTTCAATGTTAAAATCATAAATAAAAGGACGTTTTTGCATTCAAATATTTCGTTCCCTGTCTTTCATTTTACTTTTACATTTGTTCTAAATAAAAAAAAGAAATAATAAAATAATAAAGAATGGCAACATTTCTTATTCATAATCATCCCTCCATTCTAAAATAAAGCATAAATCATAATCCATGTAGATCCATTGCTCCTCCAGATTCTGTTGATAACGATCTTGCTATGCCTCGTTATGACTTCAACAATCCTATCTACACCGCTGAAGAAGGGGATGAAGAAGATTGTGAACTCCCTGATGAGTTGGCCAGATTGTTGAAACAAGAAGAGAAAGTGATTGAGCCACATCAAGAGCCTATTGAGACGGTGAATCTTGGCACCGAAGAGATGAGAAGGGAGGTTAAAATAGGGGCTTCTTTGAATGAGGATGTGAAAGAAAAGTTGATTGGAATGTTGAAAGAGTATTCTGATATCTTCGCTTGGTCTTACGAAGATATGCCTGTATTAGATACCGATATTGTTGTGCATAGGTTACCTCTTAAAGAAAACTCTCCGCCTGTCAAACAGAAACTCAGGAGAACACGTCCTGACATGTCCAAGAAAATCTAGGAAGAGGTTCAGAAACAGTTTGATGCAGGTTTTCTTGCTGTAACAGTTTATCCACCATGGGTCGCCAATATTGTACCTGTACCTAAGAAAGATGGGAAAGTACGAATGTGTGTCGACTATCGAGATCTAAATAGAGCGAGCCCGAAGGATGATTTCCCCCTTCCTCACATTGATGTGTTGGTAGAGAACACTGCTCAGTTCTCGGTTTTCTCCTTCATGGATGGTTTTTCTGGTTACAATCAAATAAAGATGGCGCCCGAGGACATGGAAAAGACAACATTCATTACGCCTTGGGGCACCTTTTGTTACAAGGTCATGCCGTTTGGGTTGAAGAATGCTGGGGCAACCTATCAAAGAGCTATGGTGACTTTGTTTCACGACATGATTCATAAAGAGATCGAGGTCTATGTGGACGACATGATTGCAAAGTCCCATACTGAAGAGGAGCACCTGGTTCACCTGAAGAAATTGTTTGAAAGGTTAAGAAAGTTCAGGTTAAGGTTGAATCCCAATAAATGTACCTTCGGAGTGAGATCAGGAAAATTACTTGGTTTCATTGTAAGCGAAAGGGGTATTGAGGTCGATCCTGCAAAGGTAAAAGCCATTCAAGAGATGCCTGAGCCGAGAACTGAGAAACAGGTTCGTGGGTTCCTGGGAAGGTTGAATTATATTGCAAGGTTCATCTCACACCTTACCGCCACGTGTGAACCTATCTTCAAGCTATTGAGAAAGAATCAGGCAATAAAGTGGGATGACAATTGTCAAAAGGCATTTGATAAAGTTAAAGAGTATTTGCAAGAGCCTCCAATCCTCATGCCTCCAGTGGAAGGTAGACCGTTGATTATGTACTTGACGGTCCTCGAGAATTCAATGGGGTGCGTGCTGGGTCAGCATGACGAGTCCGATCGAAAAGAGCACGCAATTTATTACCTTAGCAAAAAGTTTACCGATTGTGAATCAAGATACTCACTACTCGAGAAAACTTGCTGTGCTTTGGCATGGGCTGCTCGCCGACTGAGACAGTATATGCTGACTCACACCACTTTATTGATTTCAAAGACGGACCCGATCAAATATATATTTGAGAAACCAGCATTGACAGGGAGGACTTCCCGTTGGCAAATGATCTTGACATAATATGACATACAATACACTACTCAGAAGGCCATTAAAAGTAGTGTAATTAATGATTATCTTGCGCATCAACCTGTGGACGATTACCAGTCTATGTACTTTGATTTTCCTGATGAGGATATAATGTGTGTGGCAGAGACTTCCAAGAGTCAAGATCAAGAGGAAGGACCTGAACCAGGGGCGCGATGGACGCTCGTGTTCGATGGTGCCTCTGATGCATTGGGTAATGGTATTGGGGTTGTGCTTACTTCTCCGACAGGTTTTCATATTCCATTCACGGCCAGGATCTGTTTTGATTGTACTAATAATGTGGCTGAATACGAGGCTTGCATATATGGTATTGAGGCCGCCATTGATTTGAGGATTAAACATCTCGCAGTTTATGGAGATTCTGCTTTGGTGATTAGCCAGATTAACGGAGATTTGGAAACACGCCACCCAACTTGATTCCTTACAGAGAACATGTTGTGAAATTGGCTCAATACTTTGATGAGATCACCTTTGATCATATCCCTCGAGAGGAAAATCACTTGGCTGATGCTTTGGCCACTTTAGCATCCATGTTCAAAGTCAAATGGGACAATGAAGCACCTTCGATTGTGATCAAAAGGTTAGATGAACCTGCATTCTGTGGCGTTATTGATAACGTGCCTGATGAGAAACCATGGTTTTATGACATTAAGAAATTTCTGGAAACCCAAGAGTATCCTGAAGGTGCTTCCCTTACGGATAGAAAAACTCTGAAGAGATTATCTGCCAAGTTCTTCCTTGCTGGAGGTGTGTTGTACAAGAGGAACTTTGATTCTGTGTTGCTCAGATGCGTGGATAGACACAAAGCAGCAAAGATCATGCAAGAGGTGCATGAAGGATCCTTTGGTACACATGCAAGTGGACACACCATGGCTAGAAAAATATTGAGAGCAGGTTATTATTGGTCGACCCTGGAGCATGATTGTTTCAACCATGTGGTGGTATGTTACAAATGTCAAGTTACGCAGATAGAGTTCATGTACCTCCGGTTCCTCTGAATGTGTTGACATCTCCTTGGCCATTTGCTATGTGGGGCATCGACATGATTGGGGAAATTAAGCCCACCGCCTCTAATGGACATCGTTTCATCCTCGTTGCTATTGACTACTTCACCAAGTGGGTTGAAGCTGCTTCTTATGCAAATGTCTCCAAGCAAGTAGTGACTCGCTTCATCAAGCACCATATAATCTGTCTTTATGGGGTTCCTGAAAGAATCAGCACCGATAATGGATCTAACCTCAACAATAAGATGATGAAGGAACTATGCGAGAACTTCAAGATTACGCATCATAACTCCTCCCCGTATAGGCCAAAGATGAATGGCGTAGTTGAAGCGGCCAATAAAAATATCAAGAAGATTGTGCAAAAGATGGTGGTCACTTATAAGGATTGGCATGAGATGTTGCCCTTTGCTTTACATGGTTATCGTACCTCGGTGCGTACTTCCACAGGGGCAACTCCCTTCTCATTAGTATACGGCATGGAGGCGATTCTTCCGGTTGAGGTTGAGATTCCTTCATTAAGGGTATTAACAGATGTGAAGCTCAGTGAAGCTGATTGGGTTCAGACCAGATTTGATCAACTGAACCTCATTGATGAAAAGAGACTAGCAGCCATATGCCATGGGCAAGCCTATCAAAAGAAGATGAAGAGAGCCTTCGACAAGAAGATTCGACCTCGACACTTTTAGGTTGGTGACCTTGTGCTCAAGAAGATCCTGCCTATTCACAATGATCCTAGGGGAAAGTGGACTCCGAATTACGAAGGGCCTTATGTCGTAAAGAAAGTCTTCTCAGGGGGCGCCATGATCCTCTCAACTATGGATGGCGAAAATTTCCCACTTCCCGTGAATGCCGACGCAGTTAAAAAATACTTCGCCTAAACCTGATCAAAAATAAAATAAAAGAAAAGGAAAAGATCAGGAAAAAGAATGAAAAAGAAATAAAGTACACCCGCTAAGTTGAAAACCCGAAAGGGCGACTTAGGCAAAAAAGGGGTCCTGGTGGATTGAAAACCCGAAAGGGCGGTCCAGGCAAAAGAGGGACAAAAAGCGAATGACTGCGTCGCGCATTAGATCCTTGAGTATAGCTAGTCACCACAATTGGAGGGCTCACAAGGGCAAAGGATCAATTCCTTCATCCATTTCGGAAAGCAAAGCAGAAGGAATATTGAAGATCTGCAAGGCATAGCAAGATTGGAACCCAATGGAATCTTTTCTTACGTTGTCATGTTTGTAAATGCTGTTTGTTTTCCTTTTTGGTGGCCACCTCCTTAAGGGGGCCACTTCCTGATGTACTCGCCTATGTTAGGCATTTCTCTTCATTAATAAAAGATATTTCATTCAAGAAAATTTCTACATCATTTTATTTTACTGTTTTGTTTACAAAAACGTCCAATTATTTTGGTAAGCATTGCATTTCTAACATCGAAGTCCTACAAAAAAAACATGATCTAAAACAGATAGAATTGCTTAAAGATTTTGAGTACTTGGGATGGTGGACGAGGTAGAGTCATCATACCTGGGACATATTTGTTTGATTTGTTTTGTAGGAATCTCCGATCATTCAGCACAGTCAGATGCCAGTACCTACGCTTCAAGAACCCAAAGGTCTCCTTTCCTTCAAATACCAGAGTTTATTTCTCTGAAGAGCTCTCATCCAAGGTACAAATGCTCCGCAGTGTTGATTAGATTCCCTTATTCTTCGACAAAGACGTGGAAGTTCAAAGGGGGAGGTGCAATCTTCAAGTTTCCAAACATGGTGACGGTAATGTCTCTCAAAAATTCCGTCATGCTCCTTTCTTCACGAGTCTTCTGGTGCAAGTCATCCCCCTGTAGAAGTTACATATTGGGATTGGTCGAAAAATCATCTGGTGTGACCTTGCAAGGTCAAGAAAGAAAAAAGAATCCCTACAGAGTTCTTCAGACAAAAGGCTCTCTTTGATGTTCTTTCATTCTCCTTTGCATATAGAAATCATTGCATCTACAAAAACGCGTAGCATTTCCATGAATATGGAGCATTACGCCATAAAAAATTCAAACATGCATCAATGCATAAGCCAAGATCACATATGTTACACAGACAAATTGATATATCCCCAGAAGAAGTCTCACCTTGATCTTTCTTCCTCCCTTTTGTGTGGATTGGATACAGAGTCTTTCTTCGTCAAGATCATTTTCTCTATGGTTATTTCCCGTTTGTTGAGTTCAATCGTTTGGACAACCCATACTTTGTGCGTGGCAATTCGAATGAATGCCACTCTCGTAGAATTACACTCCACCTTTCGGCCTGAGGGAACCATGTAGTTCTTATGTTTCGTAAGTAACAATACCTCTTTCAAATTCAGTGATCATCAACATCCCCAATAAGAGTCTGGTTGTTACTAGTCTTCTTCAGTCAAGTCCAAAGATTATTGGCATACCCTTTCAGATCTTGAGCCACCCTTCGGCTGTGTCTCTTTCTTTGAAGTCTAACTGAGGTTAGAAAATTAGGATCGGATTCCCCTTCGGCTGGTTTCATCCTTTGTTGAGTCACCCTTCGGCTGCGTCTCTTTCTTTGAAGTCTAACTGAGGTTAGCAAATTAGGATCGGATTCCCCTTCGGCTGGTTTCATCCTTTGTTGAGTCACCCTTTGGCTGTGTCTCTTTCTTTGAAGTCTAACTGAGGTTAGCAAATCAGGATCGGATTCCCCTTCGGCTGGTTTCATCCTTTATTGAGTCACCCTTCGGTTGTGTCTCTTTCTTTGAAGTCTAATTGAGGTTAGCAAATTAGGATCGGATTCCCCTTCGGCTGGTTTCATCCTTTGTTGAGTCACCCTTCGGCTGTGTCTCTTTCTTTGAAGTCTAACTGAGGTTAGCAAATTAGGATCGGATTCCCCTTCGGCTGGTTTCATCCTTTGTTGAGTCACCCTTCGGCTGTGTCTCTCTCTTTGAAGTCTTACTGAGGTTAGCAAAATAGGATCGGATTCCCCTTCGGCTGGTTTCATCTTTATCGAGTCACCCTTCGGTTGTGTCTCTTTTTGAAGTCTAACTAAGGTTAGCAAATTAGGATCGGATTCCCCTTCGGCTGGTTTCATCCTTTATCGAGTCACCCTTCGGCTGCGTCTCTTTTCGAAGTCTAACTAAGGTTAGCATTCTTTTTCAAAGTCTAACTAAGGTTAGCAATTTGGTAGAGTCGTCTACGCATGGTTTTTTCCTTGTGGGGTCACGCTACGGTTGTGTCTTCTCTTTTTGAAAGTCTAACTAAGGTTAGCAATTTGGTGGAGTCATCTACGGACGGTTCTTCCTTGTCGAGCCACGCTACGACTGTGTCTCTTTTTCAAAGTCTAACTAAGGTTAGCAATTTGTTTGGTCCGCCTTTGGCTGGTATCTCTTGATAATATTCAATGCTCTTTGCTGTACCACAGAATGCAAATTTTGATGGTACTTTCGGGTATTCAATCCACTCACACCTCAAATGTCCGAAACCCAAGGTGTTTGTACATTCAGGTCCAAGAAGATTGAATATGGGCAGCTGTTGCACCCCAAAATTTGCCCACTTATTTATTTCCCAATTGGCCTCACCTTACATTCATGTGCATATCACATCTAGGACATTCATCCATTACATTCATCCATATCACAGTTACTGTTCAAGAAGAGTAACAAAAAGAGCTCTTATGGAGAAAATTTCTTGGTTCAGAAGAAAGGATCTGAAGTCTAATTATAGAGGATCATTTCCATCAGCATACTCCTAAAATCAAGGTTTTATTCTCTCCGAGTCAAAGCTCAGGTTAAAAGATACAAATCTCATATTCATCAGGGCTTTCAAATTAGGATTTTTGACCAAAGTCAATCTTGTTGACTTTTGGGTCAATATTTAATCAGGAAATGTTTGTGGATGCGAAAATATGGTTGCCTTGAAGAAATATCATTCATAGGAGTTTCTTTGGTTGAAAGCTGATTGAGAATTAGATCAGAAACAGATTAATCGGGAAATTCATTTGAAATCGGAAAAATCAGAAAATGTTGATTTTTTGGTCAAAGTTAAAGTCAATTGTCAAATATTGACTCATGGTGGAAAATCGGTCAAAGAAAATCAAAGAAATAA
This sequence comes from Vicia villosa, assembly GCF_029867415.1. Lineage (NCBI taxonomy): Eukaryota > Viridiplantae > Streptophyta > Magnoliopsida > Fabales > Fabaceae > Vicia > Vicia villosa. Next base: position 67,219,905 of record NC_081183.1, on the reverse strand, counting down.
CAAAATCAAGAAAATGTCAAATTTACCAAAAATGGCAAGTTAGTTGAATGGTGAGAGTTTCCATAAGAGGAAAGTTCTAGAATTAGAGAAATTTTGAAGCTTTTGGAATTGGATGAGAAGTCCACTTTGGCACTGGTTTGCACGTGGCAAATGACGTTTTTTGGGAAAATTTCCAACATCAAAGTTGTTCCTCTCATGGAGGAGAACAACTTTGTAGTTGGGGGTTTTTGCATTAGAGGCTTGTATGAGAAGATATGGCTTGAAGAAAATGGAGTTTCAGAAATAAAATGGGTAGTTAGAAACAAGTCTACTACTTTAATTAATGAAGGAGCATGGTACATGAATGAATGGGCAGCACTAATGGTAAGGCATCTTGAATATGAGCGTCAGTGCATGTGATCGAGCCCTGGTGGAGTCATTCCCACCATTTTTTAATCATGTTATCACTTTTAACAATGGACAAGTCAGCCACTTCCAAGATAATTTTAACCAAGTTCCAGCTCTCAAATCATTTTTTCTCAACACCAAAGATGTTTATCTCGTGGCCCTCTACAATGCTGTAGTTGGGAGTTTTTTCATACGAGGCATGGATCAAGAGTTATAAGAGTGCAAAGTTGGGAAGTCATCACTGGATCAAGACAAGTTACCATGCATGTTCCTTGACCAGCGTGAGCCATTTAACAAACACGTGGTGTGCAGTTTTTGAGGCCCTTTATAGAGAATTACAAGCAGCATATGGAGTCAAGTCTAACTTCAATCTACTCTCCTCCATGCCATCTACCCAATGAAACAAGGATCAAGGTAATTGGACGAGTTTTAAGTCATCTATGAGGCTCCAAAGTATCACACTCACACTGATCAAGATTGAGCATCTGGCTGGGCAAAAATCCAGGGCATGCGTGAGCAATTTATCAAACAGGTGGCAGGCAGAATTTAAATCCAATTTTAGAGACGTGTAAGTATACCATTGACTCAAATTTGGTATCAAAATAATCTCCTCCATGCCTTCTACACTAAAGTCAAAGAATTAGGCCATTTGGTTACTTGAGTGTTGAGATATGACTTGTTAAAGTGAGCTATTGGTAAAGTGTAACATGACCGCCTAAGGGAAAGCTGCACGCGCGTGACCAAGGTCTTCATTCCCATCAGGTTTCACATGATCTTTTCCTACACTTCTAAGTCTTATCTCAAGAACTAACCAACACAAAAGTTGTTCTATCATAAGTGAGCTTCGATATGAATACAAGAAGTGAACACTTGAGATATTGGTTAGCAAGCTATAGAAGCACAAAGTATGCCACTCAACTTTGTTAAGTTTGCAACAAGGCTCCATTTCCGCGGCTGCACACGTTCAGTTGTGAGCAAGCATTTTCGGGATCAGTTTTCGTGTGCATGGGATCATCATCTTAAAAGGGTTTCAACATCAATCTTGTTCTCTCTTATGTCCGCTCCATCATGACATCAATTTTAGAAGAAACAAACAAGAGATGAGTGAGTTATGGTCATGTAAAGGCGACACCATGAGCATGTTTATTTGTGGTGCGAAGTTGTAACTCTTGCAGCATTGTCACGTTAGCAGTGATCGCCCAGTTAAACCATGCAATCCCTGGAACACGTGAAAGGCATGCAAAGAACATACCACAAATACACATTACTTGTTCACTAAGTGTTAAGAAGAAATTATAAGCTATTTGCTACTCCACCATAACCAATGATGCACCCCCCCCATATATAAACTAAAATCCTTCACAAAGCTCAGGACACTTCATTTTCTTTCCAGTCTCCAAATCACTCTCACGCTTTCTCTCTTCATTCTCTCCCCTCACCTCGTTCTCACTCTCCTTTCTCTCTCTAAAAAGTTTGTTACAACTTTGCAACAAACTTCTCAACTCCATTCAACCTTCATCAACAATCTTCATCTTCACCACTCTTCATCATCATCATCATTGGCTATGGCTACTTCAAGATCCTATGAATCTTCATCACTCTCTTGAGATCCTTCAAAAATTGCAACACTGAGTTTATTTCTCAGTAGAAGACAAGCATCAAGAAGCTATTATCCTTAGCATCATCATCATCAAGGAGCTTGAAGATTCGTCTTGTTTTCTTTCGCTTTCGTTCAAGATCCAAATAAGTAAGTTCCTTGATCTCTCTTGGCATATTAGTATCATGATTAGGTTCATATGCATCTGGATGTGCTCCTTATCACCGGGAGGCTGGACGAATAGCGTCACATGTTTGTGGTGATTATGTGGTGCATATATCTCGTTGGATTTTGATTCTTGAGAGTGTGATTTCGTTTTCCATGATATAGTGTTCGTTTGAATGTTTGAATCATGTATCTGAATCCTGTGTGCGTAGAAGAATGGCTTAGGCTTGTGTGAATTCGTTTTAGGAGATTTTAGTTAGGTTAGGGTTTCTAAAACGTGTTCGGTTTTGCTGTTAGAGTGGAAATTAGGGAAAAATAATGGCGGATTTGAATTTAGCGGCAAAAACCGAGTAGGATGGCACCGGTTTCACGTCTTCTGGGCAAAAACGCGTTTGATTTCGGTGGAGAATGGCCGAGGAAGACGACCGGAGCCCTAGCTCCGGCGTCTCTGTTTGTTATACTTTTTGTTTCCGTTTGCTGATGTGGTAGCGTGCCATTAGTTGACTGCCTTTTATTTTTGTATTTTTGTCTCATTGATTCATTGCTTGGCGTATTCTGATTGGCTCATCTAATTTGTTTTGTCCTATATGACTTAAGTCCCCATGACCAATTGATACCATGTATGTCACGTTTAATAAAAATAAACCATACACTTCACATGCTGTAAATAAACAAAATAAATGCTGGCTAAAAATAAAAAATGGAAGAATAAAACAGTCTGGGCCATGTTCTGGAACTAGGTCTTAGCGCCACTTTCTGATTTTTACACCCCTGTATTTGGGCCCAGGCGCGCCGTCAACATGTTCTCAGTTCATTTCATAATTACTTTCTCACCCCCTGGCTGACAGAATTCCATTTTATTTGAAATTTGTTTCTTCCATAACTTTTGATTCATAATCCAGTTTCCATTGAAATAAAAAATAAATAAAAATATGTTTTAGATACTTCTATGTGTGTAAATAATTGTAGTATTTTTTATAGATTTTCAGAATTTAGTTTACTATTTTTAATAAATCATTTTCTTTGGTATGTTCATGTTTCTTTTGGTTTTGATAGATTTTGCAAATTAATTTTGTTTAATACCTTAGGATCAAAGTTTAATCACCAATTTTTGTATGGCTACTGTAGACTAATCCATGATATTGTGTGTAAAAAATGAGAGTCTAATTCTATATTTTGGTTAGGTTTTCATTAGGTTTTCTATACCCGATTTATGTGCGTTTCTAAACGGATAACCATGTGAATTTGACCTATAATTTGCTTGCATTTATGCAATTGACTTAGGTTCCTCTTGTACATATAATTAGAGATTTTTAGAGGTCCTAAGACCTGGAATTAGATTTTTAAATCATGTCTTCTCTTTTTACTTGAATTTTCCTTTCTTACATGTACATAACTTGCTTTTGGCTAACGATTGTATCATAACTTGTCCAAATGACCTATAATTTTGTATGAGACTTCTTGACTTGGTTCCATGGTTGTTTAAACACCTATTAGAGGATATTAGCTACTGAATTATATCATTTGATTGCATTTTTCTAACTTCATTCACCATTTGAACTTACTAACTAGTTTTGACCTAGTTTTGTCTAGTTTTTGTTAGAACTTTGTGTTGCATCAAGCTAATTGACTAACAAGAATTGGTATAATGTCTTAGACCCATAAATGAATTAATATGCTACTGACCCCAAACTTAGCTCATGTGTTCATTTGCTTTTGTTTCGATTAATCGATGTTTGTTCGCTAATTGTTAAGTAACGATTCAAGCGATACTTTGGTAACTTCTTGTGAAAATTTTCGTGTGTTGCCGTGATGCTTTTGTGTTTGATTTAGGACATTAATTTCCTTGGTTTGATACTTCCATAGGGCTTTCTTCTCTCTTTCTCATGCTTTGCCTCTTCTTTCACACTTTGATTGTTATTAGTTTAAGAGGCGACGATTGTTTGTTCTTCCTCCACCTTTTGTGGATTGTTTTCTCTTGGGATTCATTGTGTGTAGTCTCTCTTAGGAGTATACTTGGTTAGGGACTTCATTAAGTCACCTACCTTGCTTGTTGCTTTTTATTATCTCTTACTATATGCTTACCATGTTCCCTTAGGGTGGTAACTTCAATCTTCATTAAGATTAGTCACATAGAACAGCTTAGGTTGTAGTCTATGCATGATAACATAGGTAGAGATCCCTTATCCTTGACCTTAGGGCCATTTGTAGATTAGAATAACTTAGATTAGAGAATAGGTTAGTTCCCCTTTGTTCATTCTTTTTCTTTTCAACTTTAAAACACTAATAAATAAAGAGGCGAATCACATTAAGAAAGTGATAGAGAAATGAGTGGGATTCATTCCCAAATCTGTTTCTCAATCACTTAGTGGCATAGAAATGAGTGGGATTCATTCCCTAATCTGTTTCTCGGTCACTATTTAATGGGAGAGAAATGAGTGGGATTCATTCCCTAATCTGTTTCTCAAAAATTAATTAATGGGATAGAAATGAGTGGGATTCATTCCCTAATCTGTTTCTTGAACATTATATAATGGGATAGAAGTGAGTGGGATTCATTCCCTAATCTGCTTCTCGATCATTATACATTTTATGTGATTCTAATCGCAAAGTAAATTCCCTTAAAAAAATACCTAACCAAAAACATTTAAAACACTTAATAAAGGCTAGAATTAAAACAAAGTGATGAAGTGGTGCGAAACCTTGTATTGGGTTTTGTTCATCATGTAGTTACATAAAAAACACAAACCCAAGTTCACTCTTTTGCCTTGATAGGCGCTTAAGAACATGTTGAGTCCATTCCAAAGTAGGCGTATAAGTCTCCAAAGTTCGAGCATCGTGGATTGTGACCTTAACTGCTGTTCAACTAAAAAACACAAAACAAATGGAAACTATGGAGTCAAACTACGGTCGCTCTAATTCCTGAAAAGGATACGTAGGCATTGGGTCGCAGAGCCTAAGCGAGCACACTTGTAAATAATTCCTTCTTTTCCCCGTATTTCTTTTGCATTCATTCGCATTTAGGTTTTAGACATTATACACCCTTTAGATAGAAACAAACATAGGTGGATACCATCGAGTACGATGGGCGTGAGGGGTGCTAGCACCTTCCCCTTGCGTAACCGACTCCCGTGCCCTATTCTCTGGTCGCAAGACCTTGTTCTTATTCTGAGTTAGGTTTCCTGGTATTCCTTTCCCTTGATGGGATAAATATATTAGTGGCGACTCTGATTCCATTTTTCGCGGTAGCGACAAGTATGGGGTAAGTACTACTTTTAATGTGGCTGATTTATCTTCTTTTAATGTAGGTGATGATGGTCTAAATTCGAGGTCGAATTCTTTCCAAGAAGGAGAGAATGATGAGAACGTAATCCAAGACATAAATGATACAATGCGAAGCTTAGGAGGTCCTATGACAAGGGCACGTGTAAGAAGAGTCAATGATGCTTTAGTTCACTTCATGATCAAGTCAATAGAATGCATGGGCGAGACTGAAGAAAAAGGGCCCAAGTTTATCCTTATCATCCAAGCATGTGATAAAAGAACCAATAATGCATAAATAAATAAAAATAAAGGAAATACCAATAACCACACTATAATGGACGAAAATTGCAAGAGAAGTGGTAAATAAAGAATTGCCATTATTCTGCCCTTTCAAGAACCCCATTATCTCGTCTTTATTTTGCACTTTCTTTGTAATAAATGAACCCACTATCATGATAATTAGTGGCTGAAATCCTTTTGTTTTCTTAGGAGTTAATTTTTACTTATTTCATCATCTTAAGCCATTCCTATATAAAGGAGGCATGTATCTTCTTTTTGCATCAATGAATTTTGTCGAGTTTACACATTGTGTAAGTGAGAGTGTTTGCTCTCAGGTTCTAGATTGGACCAAAACTGATCTTATCAAGAAATCCTTTTCTTGTGGTGATCCTCATCCATAGGCTTATCATTCTCTCTTGGATAAGAAAGAGTGTGGTGCCCCTTTCTACTTAATTCCATTTCTTATCTCTCTTTTATTTCATATCAATCTCATTTATTTTATATGCATGTATCAAATTCTGCCATTCTTTCAATTATAAGGCAGATTACTTCCTTTGAGTCACAAAAGAATTAGTATTCCAAAAGTTAAGATAATGCATATCATGCGGGGTTTCCTGACATTTTCCTGAAAAAATTGAAATCGGTAAGAAGGCGAAAGAATCAAGAAAATAAAAAAAATTGAGTTCATTTCGGAAATGCATTTCTGAAACTGGTCATGGAGGTGTTTTTAGAAATGCACTTCCGAAAACACCTATGACTCCATTTTTGCAGAAAACTCAATTTTTGCCCTAAATGCTTAAAAATTAATTTTTTCCTATCTAAACAGACTCAGTGACATATAATAACTTGAACTTAATACATTGTGCTAATTTCTAACACCCCTAATATGAATTTCAATCCTAGAGTTAAGGTTGTGAGAACCTACAAATTTGAAGTGATGTTGATGGTGCTTTTGAAGTAGTCTTTGAAGGTTGGAGAGCAATTTGTTGTTGTTTTGAAGTAGCCTTCGATTTGTGTAGGCGCAAATGGTTGGTGATTTTGAAGTTTTGGTGATTTAGGGTAAATCAAAAATTGGGGGAGGCTGTTTTGTTTAAAATGTAAACGCAAGTGTTTTCGTAGAATGCATCTCTGAAATCATTTTTTCTGTCTTCGGAGATGCAATTCCGTAATATAAGGGCATTTTTGGAATTTCGCTGCGGTTCCTAAGAAGGTATGGTGGTGGATAAAGAAATGTGGTTACGGAGATGCATCTCCGAATTCACCCCCTTGGAAGAATTCGGATATGTACTTCCAAAATCTTGTCCGATACAGAATTCATAAAACAAACAACAATGCTTCGATTTGTTATAAAGCATGGAAATTACAAACATCACATAACATAAAATTAAAGTTACATATTATTAATCACCGGTAGGTGAGGATGAGTCAACATTTTGATAACGTCGGCTCCCGATCTTTGAAATTTCACATCCAACTCGATCGGAACCTTCGAAGAAAATCGATCGAAAGTACATTTTCTAAGAAAACTGTTTTTTTATTTCTGCCAGACCTTATTTCGGAAGTACATTTCCAAAATTTGTTAGGTGGTTTATTTCGGAAATGTACTTCCAAACTGACGCAATTTTCTTCATCCTAAATCAGCAACAATGTAGTGGAATAGGAGATTAAATAAATGATGTTTACCTCAAATTGTAGCTTTCTATGCTCCCTTTAGTATGATCAACCGTTTGAAACTTGATTTTAAGACGAAAAATTGATTAAGAATGATGGAGGTTTTGGAGAGCGTTTGTGATGAAAATGATGAAATAGTGGAGGGAAAATTATATATGAATATATTCTTTGTGTAATTCTTCAGATTTCTACCTCTTTTTCTACACTTGTTTTTGAATTTTTGTTGCGTTGAATGTTCTTGAGGATGAGAGCGTGGTTGTTGCCGTGTATTGATGTTGAGAGATTAGGAATTGATAGAGGTTAAGCTCACTCCATTAAAGCTTCAATGAGAAGCTTTAATGGAGGTTGAAGGTGAGAGCTCTGAGTGTAGGGTGAAGATGGAGAGAATTGAAGGAGAAGATAGGATTTTAGAGAGATATCAAAAGTGAGAGATGATAAAAAATGGTCAGAAAATGGCGTGTAGAAAAAAAATGGTCCGTGATGAATGATTGGTATGTTTGTTATATAGGTCGAGAGGTAGAAGTTGCAGTTACAAAGGAAGATCTTAGGGCAATTAGATTGATTTGAGTTAGTTAGTGAGTGAACGGTGAGGATCAAGGCTGTTGAATTCTGTTATGAGGAGCTGGCATATTGTTGGATTCAGTTAGGTAGTTATATGATGGTTAATACTTAGTTAAAAATCAGTTGGGAATTCTGCTATAGTGTTAGGAGTTAGTTATAGTGTGAATAATGCTAAGTTGTGTTAGTAAATGTTAGACTGATTCAGTTGGAAAGTTTGATTTGTGGAATGTCAGATATTCATTGCTAATTGTCGTTACTTTTGTATTTAAGCGTGATGCCTCTTGTTTGAAGTTATGCAGAGCTGTTTGTTATGGTTGAGTGGTGATGTGGACTGTGGTCGACTCTAGTCTTCTTCTACAGTGCAGGAATTTTAAAGTGAGATCTGCATAGCCCTTACTTCAAGATGTGAAGCCTTTATGTTTTGGTTTACTTTTGAACCAATTTTGTGTTAATGATGCAGATTGTTTTGTACTACTCTTTGCTTGTTGTAGATGGCAGGCTGGAAATTAATACCTGTTGAATGGATTCGTGAAACTGGGAGATACGAGCCGGTACGAATTTGAATCCAATTATGAGTTTGAATAGATTTGACATGAGGAGTACGTTGAAGTGTATTGTTCTAAATTTTCTATTGTGTTAACCTCAGGCATCTCAAAAGGGAATTCAATATTTTTTAGTACAAGAAGGTCGTCGTCAACGCTCTTTGAGCAATAGTATCACATGTTGAACTAGACATTCTAACACTTTAAGTAGCAGTAATAGCTCTACAAACATATATATGTGTAGAGTGCAGGGTTGGCGCCTAAGCTTCTCGGTGTGCCTTTTCGGAGTGAAAATTTTCTTTAGCCTTGAATGGCACTGATAGTTCACATGACCCAAATGGTAATTGCAGCTTCTCTCTGGATTTGTACTTGTATGAATTAATTTGATGTACTTTGTTGGATTTTCTATTTGAGCCGAATTACATGTACAGTTTCCAATTTGAACTATCTTGCTTTTGCTTCCATTGAGTATGGTGATGTCAGGGACAAAATGGTGTGCGGCATTTTGAGTGCATAGTTAGTCTGCAGTCGTTGCATTGGTCTTGTATTGTGCATTGCATTGTGAATGGTCTTCTGACTTGTGTACGGTATTTTCTACTTGATCCGTGGCTGTTTGGTTTGCATTTGTAGGTTTTTTATGAAGTGAATGCTTGCTTAATTCATTTTTTTTGTTTTGGTTTATTATTTGTGATGCAGGTCTGTAAGTTGTGATGATGCAGAGTTTAACTGATTTGCAGGACCGGCAGTGCAGGTTGATGACATGCTATTCGCATATTCTACGGAACAAGGCTCGTTGGCAACAACATTGATTCATGGTATGACTGTTGCTGTTTTACTAAAACATCTGGTTACTGCAACGTGTGCGGAATGATGGCTTGTATGGATCAAATATCATCATGGTTCTTGATGATTACGGACATGTTCAAAACGTTTTTGGAACTATTTTGGTTATTTGAGGTATGTATTGCTGCAAAATCTTGTGAACCAAAAGGTTGACACGAAGATGAGTGAGAGGCTTTGAAGATTTGAAGAAGAATTGCTCTAAGGTGGGTTTAACTTTGGTCAACTGGTTATAATGTGTAATTTTTGTATTTATTTTGTAATGGATTTGTAATGGAATTGATTTGGAATTTTGTAGCTTGTGTAAGTATGGAATAATGCTTTGGTAATGTTGTGATTTTGAAACTTGAAACATGAAACATGAATATTCCTCTCAGGTCTGCAATGTAAATTCTTCTTTTTCCAAAGTGAATTTTGAATGAAACTTGAATAAGATAGCACTTGAATACACCTTGTGAATCTTGGATAGAGTCCCATTTTTTTCCTTCCTTTTGAATGAGAACTATATCATAAGCCAATCACAAAAAAATGAGCAAAACACTAAAAGTTGGTCAACCAAAAGTCAACCTTCTGAGGTTGACTTGTTGACCAAAAGTCAACTCATATGAACATTTTTTAGTTCTTTTCTTATGATGACTAAATAATAAGAATCTCAATCTTTGACCTTGTGTAGGGAAATAAACCCTATTCCTTGTTTTTGAAGAGTTTGGATGAAGAATATCCATGTAGCTTGGTAAAGAAGAAATCCATAGTGCCCATACTTCAAAACCCTAATTCCACAGTCCAATAGTCAAACAAGAACCAGATGAATCGAGCTTGCCAGAAGTAGAAGCCCCAATTTCCTAAATCCTTAATCTCAAGTCGAGTTTATTGATTAGTGATGTATGATATGTTAAATGACCTAATGGAGGTATGCAAATGTATGCGAAGCTTAAGCCAAATAAAAGTATAATTAGGAGGGAAAATTTTGGGGTGCAACAGCGACTGAGCCGTTCTTCCACATCCGTACGGAACTTGGTGTTCTTGACATATCGGATAGGATGCAACTTAAATAAATTGCATTGTCTTTACTTATGACTACACTTTCTTGTATTACTTACATTATTGTTTGCAAGATTTAGTGAGGGAAATTCATAATCAATCTCCATAGAGGTAATATCTTTCATATCTCATATCCACTCTTGATCATGCGTAAATGGTAAACTCGACTCCATTTCATGTATTTTATCTTCTGTAATAATTGTTTTGTGCATAGGCCTCTTAATTATTGTATGAATGAGTGTACTTATCATGAAAATTGGATACTTTGATTTTTGGACTGCATGAGTCGACCATAGACTTTGAAAGGTTGGCGCACACTAAAGCATTTATTTTTCTGCTTTTATTTTCTGCACGCGTCGATGCATGACCTGTTTAGGTTGACGCATCGCTGACTTTCTCAGCATCCAACGTTATCCTCTTATGTGTGTGGTTGTGTTTCAAATCATTTCCTCCAATATCTCTCCCTCTCCAAACCGAAAAACACTCCCCTCAAGCCCTAAAAACCCAAAATCTCCAAACCTCTTCAATTTACTCAAAGCTTCAACCATGGCTTCAAGACCAACCAAGAAAAGATCATTCAAAGGTAGTTCTTCACATCGTCGCTCAGAAATCCGGTAGTTTCTCTCTCTCTCTCTCTCTCTCTCTCTCTCTCTCTCTCTCTCTCTCTCTCTCTCTCTCTCTCTCTCTCTCTCTTATTCCTGATGATCTTGTTGACGTTTTTGAGAAAAAGTTTGCAAAAAAAAAAGATAGTGAAGCAATATGTTCTCTATCTTCAAACTATCAATCACATGCATCTTCTAGAAGTAATAGAATAGCTTGGGTTTCAGAATCTATTTACTTTTCTAGAAGTTGATGCAAATTACAATGAAGAAATGGTTAAGCTGTTTTATGTTGGCATTCAAGGAAACTTTGACGATTTCAATTTTGAGTTCAAAATGAGCGATAAGGTTTTACATATTGATACAAACTTATGGAAAGAGTATAGACTGTAGGGATGGAAGGCAGACCCAAACCCGCGGGGCCCACCCGCAGCCGAACCCGAGTCAACGGGCAAAAACCCGAGTTGAGTGGGTTCTGGTTCGGGTGCGAGTGCGAGTTTGGGTAATGTGAAACTCGCGTCCGAAACCTGAAATCACAACCATATATATATATATATATATATATATATATATATATATATATATATATATATAAAATATATAATATACAATATATATATATATATATATATTGTATATTATATATACATATATAATATATTATATATGTATATATAATATATATAATATATTATATATGTATATATATAATTATATAAACTATATATAATATAATATATAATATACAATATATATATATATATATATATAATATTATATATATATTATATTATATAAAAAATATATAATATACAATATATATATATATATATATATATATATATATATATATATATATATATATATATATATATATAGGGACGTATAAAATGAGAACTTTAGTTATTATGAGAACTGTGAACTTTTAATAACAATCATACGATTTAAAATTAATGGCTCGGATTTCACTCAAATTTTAAGAGACAATAATTTATAGATAGATTTTGGTTTCAATACATATCAAATATATGTATATCTGAAGATTGATTTTAAATCGTATGGTTATTATTAAAAGTTCTCGGTTCTCATAATAATTAAAGTTCTCATTTGATACGTCTCATATATATATATATATATATATATATATATATATATATATATATATATATATATATATATATATATATATATATATATATATATATATATATATATTGGGAAAAGTTATAGGAAAGTTGTAGGAAAATTGTAGGAAAAATATATTTTACTGCAGGTTCGGGTTTGGGTTAAAAAACCCAAACCCAGCGGGTGTAGGTGTGAGTGTTATTTTGCAACCCGAATAGTCTTTGGGTTCGTGTTCGGGTGGTTATTTCGGGTGCGGCTTTGGATAGTGTGGAACCTGCACCCGACCCTACCCGTTGCCATCCCTAATGGGCTGTACCCATAACCATTTGATGCAATTCAAATCCCTGACATGAAACCTTTTCCTGGATTTGATTTCAAAGGGTTCTAAACTCCTTGCTGAAAAATCCCTTGAACAACAAAATGGTGAACAATGTTCTGTTTCTAAAAACTCTGACTACATTGTTAGTGCTTTTATTGGCTGGTTGGCATCTATGTTTGGCTAAAACATAATAGCTTTAAAACATAATATTAATGTGAATCTTGCAAGTTTAAAAAGAACAAAATAGGTATAAGCAAGATGTTAGATGGAATGTCATGACATCAACTCATGACATCGCGCCTGCAGAACCAAAAGGAAGATTCAGTTTGTACTTAACAGATACAAGATATTCGCATAATATTTTGTAACCCTATGTGGCGCATATTTAAAGGTCAAAAGAATAATTAAAGAATCAGACCAGAGGATTGAAGATTCAGGAAGAATCAGATCAGAAGATTGAAGATTCAGCAGTTTCTAATTTAGGAGATAAATTAGGAAACTCATGATTAAAAGACCTTATTTGTAGAAGAATATTTTTGCATATTTGTAACAAAAAGGAGTGCTGCGATTTGTAAGCCCAAGTCCAATTGGGATCATGTTATAAATAGGAAACTTTGTAACCTAGTTTGAATATAGAAAACCTTGTTTTAAACGATGTAGTCATTAGGGTTTCTATAGGTAGACCACCCAGGTTGTGGGATGGCTGCCATGTCCTTCTCGAAACCTGTAGGTTAGAGAAGTGATTGTCCTCACTCGAAACCTGTAGGTAAGAGTTGAGTATTGTAATCTTGATTGAAGCTGTGAAGCAAGATCAAGTATGTGTTCATTGTTAATTGTGTAAATAGCTGTTGCAGGGTTGTAACAGTTAGGTATCACTAGGGAGTGAGCAGAGGTTCTCTTGTCTTGGATGGAGTTCTGAGATAAAGGTTGCATTGGGTAGTGACTAGGTAAACCAGAGGTTCTTTATCTGTAAACTTGAGGTTGTTTACATAAAATAGTACTACTGATAGTGAAATCTTCTTCCTGGCTTGGTAGCCCCCAGAGTAGGTAGTTAGACCGAACTGGGTTAACAATTAACTCTGTTATTTATCTTCTGCATTGTTCATTTAGTTATGAATGTTATGACTTTGTTTATAACATCAGGTTCAGAAGTGTTAGCTGTTCCTAAACAGAACCATATAAAGATTATAATCTGGTTATGTCTACTAAACTTGTGTGATCCCAGGTCTCATTGACTCCTATTTAGGAGTAATTAATTAATGGGGGATATTTCTATTCTGCTTATGCTACATTAATAACATATCAGATGTCTTGACATCGGGATTGACATCCGAGTCTGTCATACCAGAATTTTCAATTGGTATCAGAGCAGGCATCATGTCTGTTTCTGGATGAGATCCATGAGGGATAAATTCTGGTTGTGGTAAAAGTAGAAGATTGTATGGTCCCTTGAAGTGGAGGATGGACCTATATGATTAGACCTACCTGACCAAAGAGTTGTGATGCTGGAACAAGAAGTGCTAAATCCAAAGACTTCATGCGGGAGTGAAGAACTTGAATTTCAGAACTAATTCGACCGGTATCTATGGACAGAGAAGAACCGCTTCAAAACCTTCATGCGGGAGTGAATATATTGATAAGGTAATCTTTTTATTTTTGTGAGTTTGTCAGGTCAGGATTTTGGTTAGGTCTAGTCAGTTGCTTGGTGCAGAAGCAAGCATTGTTCAAGGTTGAGCAACAATCAATCTGTAGTTTTCATGCTTACTACTAACACTTAAAGTAAGCATTGTGTGAATTCTGTTGAGGTATGACTATTTTCCGCTGCATAGTCTCTGAGAAACCCTAGGTTTATGTATAGTCAACAGAATGTATGGCAGGTATTGTCAGCTATACTTAAAGTGTCAAAGATACTTGAGTATCCTCTCAAGTCCACTCATAATGACATGGTTTATTAGAGCTGATGAATGTCAACTGATCAATGATATTCATAGTTATCTGCAAGTGTGTACCTTGAAATTTTCAAGGTTGAAGTGTTGTTAGAAGGAGGAACAAATGTTCTACTAGACGTTAGGACATTAAGAACTGGTATGCAGCTACCAGCTGAAGAACAGATGTTCTGGTGCTAAACTAATGTAGTGTGAAAACATTGGTTTGGAACCTACTCCTGGTCTGGAAGAGGAGACATTTGGCTAAGTTAATCAGGACACGATTAACATGTGCTCAATTCCACTAAGAAAACTCATGAAGGTATTCCTTTCTAATCCTTTATGTTGTACTTATGAAGAGCCTGTATCTGTGAGTTTCCTTTGACCAACGAAACCAGATAAGTATTCATAACTATAGAGCAGTTGTTGGAGCTGAATACTGTGTCTCTATCATAGTAAAATATGGTTAAGAATGTGTACTGCCCTAGTTGTTATCCAGAAAGGGTAGTGTTGTTTGAAATCAAGGAAGTCAGATGGATCTGACTAATTCAGTGTCAAGCTATAACTAAGTCTGTTCCAGAAACCTAGCTGAGGGAATCTCCTCTATAGGTACAGACTATGGCATCCTTCATCTCAAAATCAGAATGAAAGTCTGAAGAAAAGGTTATTGAGATGTTGGCTACTTTATCCCTTGATATGTCTGGATATTGCTGATAATTGGATTATTCTGTTATTAACCTGAGTGTTGTCAATTTGATATTAAAGATGTTAACGAAGAACCATGAAGGATGATTCATATATGATGTTACAACATTTCAAGATCTTCAGTTATTTTGTTTATTTGCCAAGAACAGAAAGTATAAATGTGAAGAGGTAATCAGTCAGAATGACCTAGTGTGAGTAGCAAATTCTAACTGAAAAGCTGGTAAGTACTTTGACGGGAGACTTAGTACTTATTAGGTTTAGAACCTGGATTCTAGACTAAGAATAAGTTGTTCTTGCCATGAGTTCTCAATTATCTTCACACATCAAAGAAGAGGGCAAGAGTCTCTGATGTGGCATATTGATTCTGTTAAATATCTTGATGGGAGATGGATATTTACAAGGTCTATATAAAATATCCTGATGTGGCATATATTGAAGATCAATTTATGTTTATACAATCATAGTTTCTTCTATTTCAAGTTACAGAGTGTGGCAATCTGGATCTTGTGTAGGAAGCAAACTGAGGTTTCTAAACTTGGAAACTGTGGCAAATTACAAATGAAGGGAACTTCAAGGACGAACATCAAAGATGTCCTAAAGTTGTATATCTCAGGGTGAGTAAAAGAGTATGAACATCAGCAAAGACAATGTTTTTCCGCTTCTATCCATTTGCAAAGTCTTTTCAAAGACTAATCTTGAAGAAAGAAGAACAAAGTCACACAAAAACCTCAGAACATAACTCAAATCATGTTTATTCTCAAAGACCAGCAAATAATATTCTTTGCATTATCATCAGACGACATGAATTGATGGTGTGTATCACTTGTTCTGATCTAAGTGCATGATCCAACCTATGCATAGGTCCGCCTGGTGAAGTTCGTTCTCAAATAAAATTTCTTGATAAAGACTTTGGTTAAAGTCCATGTATGTTGTTTAAATTGCTCAGGTTTATAGAGTCTTTTCGTTTTAGATGATTCTTGTTTGAGTCCCTCATGTTCTTCTTTCGGATATGAGAAGTGTCTAGAGTCTAGGTTATGATTGTCTATTTAAGCCAATCATAGGGTTTAAGGGTAGTGTTCAAGCATTGTTAAGTCTGAGGTCATTCTTTACAACTGTTTGGTAAAGAATAAAGAGTCTTGTTTCGAGTCGTGAACACAAATCGTTTCTTGTGTTCCAAGTCCTCTATAGAGAAAGTGTTATCTCTATGGATAGTCAGAGTTTGTTTGAGTTCATATGAACTTGTGTCTTAAGTGGTACTAACATCACAAGGTACGTATTTCCTGGAAGAAGGACTGGGAATATACATTAGAAGTTTGAAAAAGCAACATTATTGTCTAAAGTGGCAGTTCAGGCATAATGTGGATTAGAATGGGCAGGTTCTGATCTGGATGTTAGTAATGTGTTATGGCAATACATAATTACTTTCATGATGAAGACTTCACTTAGTGAAGATGACTATGAAGACAAAAGTTCTATGATCGGATCAACACAGCTAAGGATAAAGGAGAATCTCTTATGTTCAATTTTATGTTAATCAATGTGTGAGATTGAAAAACACCTTATCAAGAAGGAT
This sequence comes from Vicia villosa, assembly GCF_029867415.1. Taxonomy (NCBI): domain Eukaryota; kingdom Viridiplantae; phylum Streptophyta; class Magnoliopsida; order Fabales; family Fabaceae; genus Vicia; species Vicia villosa. The sequence continues at coordinate 67,203,312 of NC_081183.1, read as the reverse complement.
TTCGAAGTGTCTTAAGCAGACCATGATCTGATTCAAACATGGTAAGGTGATAAGTGCCAAAATATAGTTATTTTGTGTATGTAAATAGTGGCACTTATCGATACTTTTTGTTAATACCGTTTGAATAATTCCCCGTTTTTGTATAAATTCGTATACTTTGAGTTTTATTACGTTTTCGTGTAAATATGTACCATTTGATAGTTTTGTTGTATTTTTGTAGGTTTTTCTGCGTTGTCGGAGCCTCGAGGAATAAAGTGTCGAAGACACGGCTGCGGACGCGTTTTTGAAGAAATAATTATGCTGTTCTGGTGTAGCTCGCATCGCGCGGAGGAGGCCGCGTCGCGCGCTGAAGGTGAAAAAGAAATAATACAGGCAGAAGATAGCTCGCGTCGCGCGCTATGTAGCTCGCGTCGCGCGCTAGGGCGGTTTAGTGTTTTAAGTGAGAGAGCTAGCGTCGCGCGCTCTAGCTCGCGTCGCGCGCTCTGCGAATTCAGTTTTTGTATATATAGTTCAGAACAGATTTTCTAGGGTTTTTATCACCCATTTCCCCCTTGGAGTGGCTCTGATCCATTTTTGGTAGTTTAGAGGTTTAGGAAACACCATTGGATGCTACATCATGTGGATTGATCATGGATTTGTATCGATTTCATTGTGACGGTGAGATTTTTCCGGTTCATCTTCTTTCTTCCCTATGTTTCATTTCAATGGTGGGTTTGTATGTATATTTCTACTCTTTTTGTATGTACATTTGTTGATCTTGGGATCGTTTATATATTCGCTTTATAAATCATCATTGTTGTTGTTCTTGATCTTTTTGCTTAAATGCTCTGGATTTATGTTGTCTCAGAAATGGACACCGTAGATCTCGATTAGGAATGATAACTGTTAGTTTATAGATTTCATAAATGGATTTAGGGCTAACGACCGTTATGGGTATCGAATATAATGCCTCCGTGTTGTTTGTGTCGGTTGAGACATCGCTGATGTGAATAGTGCGGTTGAGCTTTCGTCGGTGTTTCAGACATGGACACTGATGTGGCGTCTCGATTGATGCCCGGTGATTTTGATGCGTATTGTGAGTGTGTTGCAATAAGATCTTCAGGTTTAAGTATTAGACGGGTAGAACGAAATGCAATTCCATAACTATTTCTCTTAGACTATTGAGAATGTTTAATTGCTTTTAATTACTTTTCTCGCATTTACCTTTCCGCACCCAACTCATGAAACTTAGAACGCGAGATAATCGAATGGCAGTTCGTCTCACCAATCTCTGTGGACACGATAAATTCCCGGATAAATACTTCCAAAAATTTTGTTGCTTGCGCTTTACCGCTCCAACATAAGGTTATGCTCAACAAAATTCAAGGAGTGGCAGTTCTGTTTGTTGAGATTGTGGCAACCTCTCTGTGTGTGCTTCTAGTATCAAGAGGTCATTTGTTGATCGTTTCTGAAGGAGATAAGTTCTTAGGCAAGGGTCTGTTGAAAAAAAAGAGATGAAACTTGTGGAGAATACTGGTAGTACAAATGCCAGACACAATGTTATGACATTCTACTTCTGGTGTAAGTATTTATTGTAAGGAACAAATTTGCTATAGTGAGTGTTCAACAGGATTGTTGAACAGAGGGTGCGACTCTTGAAGATATGAAGATGAGTCTTATATTTTCCATTCATCATTTCAAGCTTATTCCGTTTGGGAAGCTCAGACTATCTCAGATAGGGGGAGTAACTTCTTATGTCAAGAAAAGTTTCTTGGTTAAAAATACTTTTACATCATGAAGAAAATGTGATACTTTTGTCAGTTATTTGTGAATGGTTCAAGCTAACCATGTGCAACTGGTAACCACTATTCCTTCTCTATGTAACACCCCAATTCTACCCAAGCATTTAGGTACAAATATAAGAGTGTAAAATTAAATTCATATAAACAATTAGGGTATTACACTTAAGTAACCACATTACCAAACATAGCGTACTCGCAAAAGATGCGTAACACAAATAATCAAAGAGGAGAGATTCTCATAAACACTTGACAGTATCACATATGTATATATATATCGGTATACAGAATATCCACAGTAATCCTCCAAAATACAACGTATGAGAAGGTATCCAAAATACATAATATGAATACATCCAAAGGATCAATTATACATCAAAAAGACCCTATAAGCATCATTTACAAAATAAGTGTTCAATCCCCCCTGGGTGTTACGTATCACGAGCGGACGACACCAAAACTGACGACTACAAAAAGAGCACCTACACTTGCGAATCACCTGCATATTACCCACGAGTAGGTAACATTAAAGCAGAAGGGTGAGAATATAATTTATAATGAAAAAGCATCATAAATTTAGTAATGCCAACAAGTATCATCAAGAATCATCCAACAAAGTAATCCACTAAGTCAACCACAATCAATGTATGAACAATGCGATAAATGAGTGAGAACATAATGGTAAAGACAGATGGTGATGAATGAGACTCGACTATGCATATGCATGTGGTACCCAAATCCAGAGTAAACTCCTCCTTGTCATTATGACAAATACACCTTGCCGAGCATTATGTTGGGACTTCATTCCACTCAGGAAAGTACATCGTTGTCGAGCAGTAAGTTACGAAAAACTGTCATCGAGCATTTAGCCCCCACTGATGATCTCTTGCCACTCAGGCTAATGCACCGTTACCGAGCATTAAGCTCCCACTGGTAACCAATGCCACACGGGCCATCTGTTAACAAAATTCTGCCATTAATCTATTGAAATGTTATGTTGTGCACACAAACGACTCGATTACATAACGACAACAACAATATAACTCGGTCACATATCCACATCACACCGGTTATATTAATCCACACAGATACATCATAAATACCACTCAGGCTTTCATAATCACACAACACATATTTACCGCCAAAACACACCTGATTAATAAATATTATTTCATAAAATACATTTATGAAAACTCATACAACCACCAACACACTCTCCTTTATCATAAAGCATACTCAATAATTTCCATAGCACTTTAAACGGCGCGTAGAAACGACCTACGGTTCAAAAGATACCACAAAACTAAGTTTGGAAAAACTATATCTTACATTGTCCGCTTGAGCTCCGCTTAGCGGACCCAGACAGAAATTTATTGTCTAAAATGCAGAAGCTCCGCTTAGCGGACCCTTACATAAACTGCTCTGCAAAAGAACCTCCGCTTAGCGGACCTGCGAAAACCTAGAAAAACCAGTCTGGTAACAGACCGTCCCAACCCCCTCTAAACCATTCAAAACCCATTAAACCTTCATCCCAACACCAATACAACACAAACATGCTATATATACACCTAATCCATGATTAACACATGGTTGGATCATCACATAACACCTTTGACCTATATTTCTTCATAAGCAAGAAAACATGGAGAAATGAAAAACAAACATGATCAATGAAGATATCTATCATCATACTACACATACACACCACAAAGTCATGTTTATAACTTCAAAACTCACAAAACTCACAATCCACCATTGTTGGTCAAGCATAGAAAATGAACAAGAACAAGAACAAGACAATAAGAATCATACATCCAAGATAAATTAGATTCACCCCCTTACCTTGGTTAACCTTGATTCTAGCTTTGGTTTGATCTTCTCACAAAAATCTCTTCTTCTCTTTCTCTTTGTTTTTCTCCTCTTTCTCTTCTCACTTTTCTCTCTATTTCTTTCTTCTTTTCTTTTTCTGGTTTTTCTCTCTTATCTCTTTTCTTTCTTCCCCCTACTTCCTATTCATCCATAAAAATATCTAACTAAAAATATCTACTTTACGGTCTAAACTTAATTGCTCCGAAAACCCCCAAAACGCAAAGTAACACGTCATATATATTACTACTACCGAAAACGTAAAAATCATCGATTAAATAATAATCTACTATACCGAACTATTATTGACTGACACGACTCAAAACGGAAAAATTTAGGGAAATACAGCAAACATCACAACTAAACAGAAAAACACATTTATGGGCGTTACAACCCTCCCCCACTTAAAATATTTTCGTCCTCGAAAATAAAAATTTACCTGCTACAAACAACTCAGGATAGGAGTCTCGCATTTTACTCTCCAACTCCCAGGTCAAACTCTCACCTGCCGCACTTGACCACACGACCTTCACCAAGGCGATCTCTTTGTCTCTTAGAATCTTAGTCTCATGATCCTCAATACGCACCGGCATCGTCTCAACCGTCAGGTCCATCTGAATCACATGGGATGGATCCGCAATGTATCTCCTCAACTGAGACACATGGAATACATCATGAAAATTAGCAAGACTTGGGGGTAACGCCACCCGATACGCAACTTTGCCAACTCGCTCTGATATTTGATAAGGACCAATAAAACGCGGAGTAAGCTTCCTCGATTTCAAAGCTCGTCCAACACCCGTCATAGGCGTAACTCTTAAGAATACATGATCACCAGCTCGGAATTCCAAATCTTTCCTTCGCTTGTCATGATAACTCTTTTGCCTACTTTGTGAACTTCTCATCTTCTCACGAATAAATTTCACCTTCTCCGTAGTCTCTCTAACCATCTCAGGTCCGAGTACCACACTCTCGCCCGATTCAAACCAACATAACGGAGTTCTACACTTACGACCATACAGCGCTTTAATAGGTGCCATTCCGATACAAGAATGAAAACTTTTGTTGTAAGTGAATTCTATCAACGGAAGATAAGTATCCCACGAAGCTCCCTTCTCTAGAACACACGCCCTCAACAAGTCTTCTAACGATTGAATAGTCCCTTCGGTCTAACCGTCTGTCTGAGGATGATAAGCCGAACTCAACCTCAACTTAGAACCTAGAGCTTCTTGTAAACCTTTCCAAAAATTTGATGTGAACCTCGGATCTCCATCCGACACAATACTCAACGGTATACCATGTAGTTTCACAATCACCTTGATATAAATCGCAGCTAACTTTGCAACTGGAAAAGTGATGTTAATAGGAATAAAGTGAGCAGACTTTGTTAACCTATCAACAATCACCCAAAATGCATCAAAACCTCTCACAGTATTCGGTAAACTCGTCACAAAGTCCATAGAAATACTATCCCACTTCCACTATGGAATATCCAACGGTTGCAACAACCCTACAGGACGCTGATGTTCCACTTTTGACTTCTGACATACCAAACATGAATACACAAACTAAGCCACATCTCTTTTCAAACCAGACCACCAAAAGATCTTCTTCAAATCCTGATACATCTTATTGGCTCCCGGATGAATACTCAAACTGCTCCTGTGACCTTCCTCTAAAATCATCTTCTTCAACTCGGAATCATCAGGAACACAAATCCGACCACGGAATCTCAAAACACCCTGACCATCCACTCTGAAGTCGCTATCATCTCTTTGATTTGCCACCATGAATAATTCAACAAGTTTCACATCCATCCTCTGTCTCTCGCTAACGGTTGACAGAAAATCATTCGTCACTTTCAACATACCCAACTTCACACTATTCGGTGTCAATTCACATACCAAACTAAGATCACGAAACTGCTCCAAAAGTTTCCACTCCTCCGCCATCATCACAGACATATGCAAAGATTTCCGACTCAAAGCATCGGCAACCACATTAGCTTTACCAAGATGGTAATTCAAGCTAAAGTCATAGTCCTTTAGGAATTCCAACCACCTACGTTGTCTCATTTTCAATTCTTTCTGATCAAATAAGTATTTCAAACTCTTATGATCACTAAAGACCTCGAACCTTGCACCGTAGAGATAATGCCTCCAAATCTTTAATACAAAAACAACCGCTGTTAACTCCAAATCATGAGTGGGATAATTCTTCTAATGAATCCTTAACTGCCTCGAAGAGTAAGCTACCACCTTACCTTCCTGCATCAAAACACCACCTAACCCCATATGCGATGCATCACAATACACCACAAACGGTTCATTAGGATCAGGTAAAATCAAAACCGGTGCCGAAGTCAACCTTCTCTTCAACTCTTCAAAATTCCTTTCACAAACTATGTCCCAAATAAACGCCTTACCCTTGCAAGTAAGCTGAGTTAACGAAAGTGGTAACTTCGAAAAGCCTTCTATAAACCTTCGGTAATAACCCGCCAAACCTAAGAAGCTTTTGATCTCAATAACCGATCTCGGAACCTCCCATTGTAGCACTACATCTACCTTGGATGGATCCACTGCAATCCCGTTACCTGAAATCACATGACCAAGAAAACTCACCTCTGATAACCAGAACTCGCACTTGGATAACTTAGCATACAGCTGCTTCTCCTTCAAAACCTGTAGCACAACACGCAAATGCTCCTCATGCTCCTCCGGAGACTTAGAATAAATCAAGATGTCATCTATGAAGACCACAACAAACTTATCCAACTGATCATGGAATATGCTATTCATATACTCCATAAACACACCAGGTGCATTAGAAACCCCGAACGACATCACCAAAAACTCATAATGCCCGTACCGAGTCCTAAACGCAGTCTTCTAAATATCCTCCTCCTTCACTCGAATCTGATGGTAACCAGATCTTAAATCAATCTTGCTAAACACACTGGCTCCCACCAACTGATCCATAAAGTCATCAATCCTAGGAAGCGGATACTTATTCTTAATTGTCACCTTGTTCAACTGGCGATAATCAATGCACAACCTCATGCTTCCATCCTTCTTCTTTACCAACAAAACTGGAGCTCCCCATTGTGAAACACTAGGCCTCATAAAATGTTTTGCTAGAAACTCTTCCAATTGTTTCTTCAATTCCACTAACTTTGATGCAGACATTCTATATGGCGCCATAGACACAGGCCTCGTACCAGGAACTAGATCTATGGAAAACTCCACCTCTCTCTTCGGTGGCACATCAGAAAAGTCTTCAGGAAACACTTCAGGAAATTCTCGCACTACTAGAAAATCTCCAACTGCAGCTCGACCCTCCATAGTCAACGATGCAAACAAACCAAACAACTGCGCCCCATCTGCTAACATTCAATTCAACTCCTTGTTAGATAAGACACCAAATTCCGCATCCTTCTCAAGAAATGGAAATCTCACCAACTTATGATAACAATCGATGTGGACACGATTATTCATCAACCAATCCATTCCCAGAACCACGTCTAACTCGTTCATCGGCAAACAAATCAAATCAACAGTAAAGTCCTTACTGAAGATTGATACAGGACAATTCTCACAAACTAAAGAAGTAGTCACCGACCCCATTGCTGGTAAATCGATAACCATCTCACCACCCAAATCAGACAAAACAATACCTAATCTTTCAACACAATCAGCGGCTATAAAACAATGCGAAGCACCCGTATCAATAATAGCAATTAAATAAATGCCATTAATAAAACAAGTACCTCTGATTAGTCGATCACCCTTATCCGTCTGAGTTCCAGCCAACACAAACACCTTCCCACCAGCTTGAACCTTCTTCTTCGGACATTGACCACTCATGTGTCCCTCTTCAACACAATTAAAACACACCACTCCCTTGGACGCACAGTCGGATGATATATGTCCTGCCCTTCCACACTTGTAACATTTCCTCGCGTCACTAATGCAGACATCACTTTTGTGACCCGGTTTACCACACTTAAAACATACAATCTTAGCAGGAGCATCTCCCCCCACTAAACCTTTGTCCATAACTCATCTTTTGCTTACCCTTTCCTCCGTCATACGGCTTCCCACGATTCTGCAGACCCTTGTTCCTCTTTTCATTAATCACCTTATGATGAGCATTGTTATCCTCATCATAAATCCTACAGCTATCCACCAAATCTGGAAATACTCGAATCTTCTGATACCCTAACGCCTTCTTGACATCAGAATGCAACCCATTCTGGAACTTAATGCACTTATAAAATTTTGCTCCCTCACCAACAAAGTGTGGGTAGAATTTCACAAGTTCATTAAACTTTGTCGCATATTCAGACACAGACAGGTTGCCTTGAACCAACGCCAGAAACTCAATCTCTTTCTTTCCACGGACATCCTCCAGATAATACTTCCTCAAAAACTCCCTCTTGAACATCGTCCAGGAAATTTCTTCACCTGATGCTTCTAACCTTGCCAAAGCCTCCAGCCACCAATCATCAGCTTCCACAGCTAACTGATGAGTGCCATACCTAACTTTCTGCTCTTGCGTATAATCCATCACACGAAAGATCCTCTCCATCTCTTTCATCCAAGTAAAGGCTCCCTCGGGGTCATGCGTTCCTTTAAACACAGGAGGATTCTCCCTCTGGAAAGTCGCTAAACTCCGAGACCTTGCATTCTCATCTGTATGCATAGCTTCATCCATAGCTTGCAATGCAGCAGCAATAGCGGCATCATTACGTCCAGCCATCTCTAAACTTCACAATAACACCAAGAGAAGTAAGCCCAAAGAGTAACACAAGAAAGGTTAGACCAAACAACATAACACTTGGTCGGACAAGATCGACCCGCTCTGATACCACTAATGTAACACCCCAATTCTACCCAAGCATTTAGGTACAAATATCAGAGTATAAAAAATAAATTCATATAAACAATTAGGGTATTACACTTAAGTAACCATATTACCAAACATAATGTACTCGCAAAAGATGCGTAACACAAATAATCAAAGAGGAAAGATTATCATAAACACCTGACAGTATCACATATGTATATATCAGTATACAGAATATCCACAGTAATCCTCCAAAATACAACGTATGAGAAGGTATCCAAAATACATAATATGAATACATCCAAAGGATCAATTATACATCAAAAAGACCCTATAAGCATCATCTACAAAATAAGTGTTCAATCCCCCCTAGGTGTTACGTATCACGAGCGGACGACACCAAAATTGACGACTAATAAAAGAGCACCTACACTTGCGGATCACCTGCATATTACCCACGAGTAGGTAACATTAAAGTAGAAGGGTGAGAATATAATTTATAATGAAAAATCATGATAAATATAGTAATTCCAAGTATCATCAAGAATCGTCCCACAAAGTAATCAACTAAGTCAACCACAATCAATGTATGAACAATGCGATAAATGAGTGAAAACATAATGGTAAAGGCAGATGGTGATGAATGAGACTCGACTATGCATATGCATGTGGTACCCAAATCCGTAGTAAACTCCTCCTTGTCATTATGACAAATACACCTTGCCGAGCATTATGTTGGGACTTCATTCCAATCAGGAAAGTACATCGTTGTCAAGCAGTAAGCTATGACAAACCGTCATCGAGCAATTAGCCCCCAATGATGATCTCTTGCCACTCAGGCTAATGTACCGTTACCGAGCATTAAGCTCCCACTGGTAACCAATGCCACACGGGCCACCTGTTAACAACATTCTGCCATTAACTTATTGAAATGTTATGCTGTGCACACAAAAGACTCGATTACATAATGACAACAACAATAATATAACTCGGTCACATATCCACATCACACCGGTTATATTAATCCACACGGATACATCATAAATACCACTCAGGCTTTCATAATCACATAGCACATATTTACCGCCAAAACACACTTGATTAATAAATATTATTTCACAAAATACATTTATGAAAAGTCATACAACCACCAACACACTCTCCTTTATCATAAAGCATACTCAATAATTTCCATAACACTTCAAACGGCGTGTAGAAATGACCTACGGTTCAAAAGATACCACAAAACTAAGTTTGGAAAAATTATATCTTACATTGTCCGCTTGAGCTCCGCATAGCGGAACCAGACAGAAATTTATAGTCTAAAATGCAGAAGCTCCTCTTAGAGGACCCTTACATAAACTGCTCTGCAAAAGAACCTCCGCTTAGCGGACCCAGTCCGCTCAGCGGACCTGCGAAAACCTAGAAAAACCAGTCTGGTAACAGACCGTCCCAACCCCCTCTAAACCATTCAAAACCCATTAAACCTTCATCCCAACATCAATACAACACAAACATGCTATATATACACCTAATCCATGATTAACACATGGTTGGATCATCACATAACACCTTTGACCTATATTTCTTCATAAGCAAGAAAACATGGAGAAATGAAAAACAAACATGATCAATGAAGATATCTATCATCATACTACACATACACACCACAAAATCATGTTTATAACTTCAAAACTCACAAAACTCACAATCCACCATTGTTGGTCAAGCATAGAAAATGAACAAGAACAAGAACAAGACTATAAGAATCATACATCCAAGATAAATTAGATTCACCCCCTTACCTTGGTTAACCTTGATTCTAGCTTTGGTTTGATCTTCTCACAAAAATCTCTTCTTCTCTTTCTCTTTGTTTTTCTCCTCTTTCTCTTCTCACTTTTCTCTCTATTTCTTTCTTCTTTTCTTTTTCTGGTTTTTCTCTCTTATCTCTTTTCTTTCTTCCCCCCTACTTCCTATTCATCCATAAAAATATCTAACTAAAAATATCTACTTTACGGTCTAAACTTAATTGCTCCGAAAACCCCCAAAACGCAAAGTAACACGTCATATATATTACTACTACCGAAAACGTAAAAATCATCGATTAAATAATAATCTACTATACCGAACTATTACCGACTGACACGACTCAAAATGGTAAAATTTAGGGAAATACAGCAAACATCACAACTAAACAAAAAAACACATTTACGGGCGTTACACTCTACACTAATGAGGTAGCTGTGTGTCTAACAGTCTCAAGGTGTCTAGAACAACAGAAGTCTTTGTCTATGACTAGTGAGTAAGTAGGGAGTCTGTTAATTGGTCCAAATGATGCTCTGTCTTAATCTTTTATGGAATCTTGGGCTATGTGCTTGAAGGAAAGAAAAGTGACAATGTCTGACATGATGTCATGACATGTTTAAAGACATTGAATCTTCAAAGTCAAACAAGGAAGTCTGACTTGAAGTTTATCTACACATCAGTGGTTGGTGTAAAGTACAATCAATGACTATGCATGCACTGGTAATTCAAGATAACTCCTATCAGAAAAATAGTCAAAGACTGCTTTGTAAAGAGTAATTGCTTTTGGAACTGTTTCCTAATTAACCATTTGACCATTGAACAAGACCAAAGACCATTGTTATTTCCTATAATCTCCATTGGCTATATAATAGCATCTCCATGAATTGTAGAAATCAAACTCTCTCAAAATGTCATTTGTGTGTGTTCTTGTGAGTCGATTCTGGGTTTGGTATTGTGATGGGTTGCTACACCAAAACCTATTCAGAAAAAGAAAAACACGGGCTGGGGATGTTGAGGGTCTCTACCATAGGTTTTTCTGCAATAACAGCAAAGATGTTCCACTATATACAACCTTCAGTATAGGAATCATTTTCGTTGTGATTTGTGTTCTGAGTTACTAGGACTGGTGGACAGTTTTCACTCAAGTCCTCTCTCGAGGTCTATGCTAGGATTCGGTTTCTGGTACAAGACTAAGGAAGGGGTCCCTTATGCCACCATTGGTCCTCCAAGACGTATGGCTTCTCCCATCATCTTCCTCGTGAACATCAGTGTTGCATGAAGGTGTTCCACTGTATATTATGACATCGGTTCATTCTTTGTCATATTGTGTCTAAAAAGGGGGAGAAGAATACCATCTTCTAAATTTGCTACTGTAAAAAGAATCAAAGGATTCTGTAGCAGACTGACGATGTTATGATGTGGTTCAAGTCCTAAAGAACAGAAGGTAAAAACCCAATTCTGAGAATGTAAAATTATGTTCTTCCTTGGTGTCTTGAAAGTTGAAGTTGTTATGTTTTGCTGCACTTTTAATGAATATTTAAGTTTTAGCCAAAATATGCCAAAGGGGGAGATTGTTAGTGCTTTTATTGGCTGATTGGCATCTATGTTTGGCTAAAACATAATATTAATGTGAATCTTACAAGTTTAAAAAGAACAAAACAAGTATAAGCAAGATGTTAGATGGAATGTCATGATATCAACTCATGACATCACGCCTGCAGAACTGGAAGGAAGATTCAGTTTGTACTTAACAGATACAGGATATTCGCAGAATATTTTGTAATCCTATGTGGCGCATATTTAAAGGTCAAAAGAATAATTGAAGAATCAGATCAGAAGATTGAAGATTCAGGAAGAATCAGATCAGAAGATTGAAGATTCAGCAGTTTCTAATTTAGGAGATAAATTAGGAAACTCGTGATTAAAAGACCTTATTTGTAGCAGAATATTTCTGCATATTTGTAACAGCAAGGAGAGCTGCGATTTGTAAGCCTAAGTCCAATTGGGATCAGGTTATAAATAGGAAACTTTGTAACCTAGTTTGAATATAGAAAACCTTGTTTTAAACGATATAGTCATTAGGGTTTCTATAGGTAGACCACCCAGGTTGTGGGATGGCTGCCAAGTCCTTCTCGAAACCTATAGGTTAGAGAAGTAATTGTCCTCACTCAAAACCTGTAGGTAAGAGTTGAGTATTGTAATCTTGATTGAAGCTGTGAAGCAAGATCAAGTATGTGTTCATTGTTAATTGTGTAAATAGCTGTTGTAGGGTTGTAACAGTTAGGTATCACTAGGGAGTGAGCAGAGGTTCTCTTGTATTGGATGGAGTTCTGAGATAAAGGTTGCATTGGGTAGTGACTAGGTAAACCAGAGGTTGTTTATCTGTAAACCTGAGGTTGATTACATAAAATAGTACTACTGATAGTGAAATCTTCTTTCTGGCTTGGTAGCCCCAAGAGTAGGTAGTTAGACCGAACTGGGTTAACAATTAACTGTGTTATTTATCTTCTGCATTGTTCGTTCAGTTATGAATGTTATGACTTTGTTTATAACATCAGGTTCAGAAGTGTTAGCTATTCCTAAACAGAATCATATATATATATATATATATATATATATATTATAATCTGGTTATGTCTACTGAACGTGTGTGATCCCAGGTCTCATTGACTCCTATTTAGGAGTAATTATTTAATGGGGGATCTTTCTATTCTGGTTATGCTACATTAATAACAGATCAGATGTCTTGACATCGGGATTGACATCCGAGTCTGTCATACCAGAATTTTCATACATGTCCCTTATGTCCACTGGACCGGATCCTTCAATGGATTGTGTCCCGGATAATATGACCCAAAAAGGGATGCCTATCACGGATTGATCAATGTGAAGTGCAAATAATGTGTGCCATCAAAAATAGGATAAGAATTCATTGGCCCTATTACATAGCTAGAAAGATGTTTGATCTCATAAACTCTGCAAGAGGCACTTCATTGTGCTATGCCTCCTTTATTCATGGAATTCTGAATTGGGTGGATATTAGTGTCCCTGGTATTCTGTTTATTGCACTATCAACTGATCAAGAATACACCCAAAAAACCTTACCATAATGGGTCATCAATGGGATCCGACTTATCAAAGGTATACGTATATTGTCAAGTGTACTACTGTGAAATTGCAAGATGTCTCTGATGAGGATGATGAAGAGGAAGGAAATGAGGCATAAAATGAAGCGGAAGAAGAGCAAGAAGCCGAGGAAATGGAGGAATATCCTCCAATGCCTCGTGGTAATGATGCTGCAATCTTGGAACAACTATAAAATATGCGGATTCAACAACAGGAGAGTGATTCCCTTGCAAATGAACGCATGACTAACTTGTCAAGGCGGACAATTTGCTGCATACACATCTCTCTCAGCTCAACGCTATTCCACATTACACGGCATGATGCAAATTCAATCTGAAAACTTCGTCTCCTTCACACCCACTTTCATGCAACACTTTCCAACAAACCAACCAAACGAGGAACCAAGGGGAGATGAGAGCCAAGAGGACTGATTTTCTTTAGCATTTTAAGTCTCTATTGTGTTTTCTTACTTCCATGTCTTTGATATGTATTTCTTATTTATGTTTGTTCAAAGCTCATTTTATGTTTGTTGTTTATTTTAAAACATTGGTCATGTAATGCACTTCATAATGTTTGTTTCTTTATGTCACGCTTTAATTTCCTAATGTTTGCTAATTATCTCATTATTGTATGTGTTGCACTATATTTTTTATGTTAGGGTTATAAGGTGCTTAGTAAACAATGATTATACTATATGATGTGTTTGTGTTACTTTTTTATCATACGCTTTTCTCTTTTTAATGTTGTTAAAGGGGGAGAAGAAGATATCAAGATTAGTATGCAAGAGTAGAATGTGAGCAATGCTATACTGAGAATGTGAGCAATATTATACTGATTATGTGCAGATTGTGTACTTTACGGAATGCATAAATTCATGGGGAGCATCTCAAAAAATTGAGCTTGGATTCGCTTAGGTTTTGCCATCATCAAAAAGGGGGAGCATGTGAGGGAAATACATCTCTATCCTTGTCTTAATGATGTCCAAACTGCTTGCTAAAGGTTGGCCTCATGAAGAACATTTTGACAATCCTTTAGAAACAAGTATTTTTAGAAGTATTGTCTGCATGCGTTGACTCATGGTATTGTTAGGTCGACCATAGATTGAAGAAAATAATTGGACCAATCTCAGGATCGTTCGCGTCGACCCATCCGGTCGATTCAAAATTTTGAAGTTGGTGATTTACTGTATGCGTCGACACATGCCCTGTAGCGGTCGATGCATGGTCATTTCAAATATCATCCTACCAACCTCAGGAGCGATCACGTCGACTCATACTGGGAGTTCAAGATTTACAGCTTGTGTCGATGCATGACCTGCAGCGGTTGACACATCACTGTATGAAAATTTATCCCACCAATTCCGGGTTCACTCGCACCGACTGGCATACTGGAGCGGTCGACTGCTCACTATTTGTGACTATTTTTATGCTATTCTTTTTGGTCTTTAGTTATTGGATAACACATATATACATGGTTTACATCATTTTCCAGATTAACAAGAAAAAGTGAAAGATATACACATTGTGCTTCATCATCTTCAACCTCTCATGTATTCATCAACAATTACACATAACAATTTTTGTTGATCAAAGTGCAGAGTTGTGTTGATAACGTCTAAATTGAAGATTGAGTTTCATATTTGGGTTGAGCAATTGTGGGTTTTTTCTTGGATAAAACTATTGGGGTTTTGTCCTCCAAGATCTTGAAGATTTGGAGTTTTTTTGCACAAGCCTTTGCTTCATCGAATTCAGCCAAGTGAAAGGATTGGGAAATTGTGGGTTTGCTAAATAAAGTATCGGTAACCGGAGGATTGTGAAGAAATATCTGGGGTCATACATCTTGCAATCGAAATCAGCCGAGTGAAAGGTTGACAGATCATCGTGCGCGTGCAAATGAGTAGCCTTAACCGGAGGTTTGTTCGAAGAGTTTGACATACTTGGTTCAGCTTGAATCAAGGGAAGATAAGAGCAAAGTATCAAATTCTGCAATTGTAAATTGAGTAACTGGTAACTATCCCTTCTCTTGTAAAAACTTTACAACTTAATATCATACATCCTAATTCTAGATTTTTAGAATTAGGCGCAGACATACCCTACACAAGGACGACAAGGGGGACTGCCTAAACAAATCGTGTGTTGTTTTTCATTCCGCACCTTTATTTTCCATCTACTATAACCTGTGGGATTTTAGTTTGTTAAATCTGTTTTACCATAGGTGAAGTGATTGACAAGCATCTTACAAATTCATAGCTTTCATTTTGATTGATATCTAGTAACATCATCACTACAATTTTTGTAAAATAACTTGGTGTATTTTGCACACGAAGTGTTTGATAAATTGACAAACACATAAAATGTTGAGTTTATCTTAAACAAGTCATTGGAAGTAATAAGTAATTCTTGATATTGTTTAAGCGCTTGATAAATTGAGTATCGTATTGATTCATATTTCATATGTTTTAATCCATTCGGTTTTGTGTATCCGATCCTTCCAATAAGGGATTGTTTAGACGAGTTTGAATCCGGGAGCTTTCGCATCGTTTTAAAAAGTGAGAAATTTAAATAAGGGATGTATTCAACCCCCCTTCTAGATTCGTCCTATCATCTAACACATTGGTTCACTGTGAACTTTTTTTGTTAGACAAGAACAATATTATATTTATGATTTACTGGGGAGGAATACAATATTGGAGAAGATTTATGATTTACTAGGATTTTCTACGAACAAGAAGAAGAACAATCTTTCATTTTATAACATTGATTTAAGGTTTTTTTAATAATTAAAATATTAATTAAAATGTTTCTCAAAAAATTAAATATCATATTTTAAATTCAAAATTAATTGGTTTTAATAATGTGGTGGCAGGTGACTGGACAAATCTTGAGATGCCGTGTCATTAAAATTTTTGACAAATGACCAGGGACCAACAAGAATTCACGTTATTTGATATTGGGGGACCTAATAGCTGGTTTTTTATGGGGTACTAAAATGTTAGTAAAATCAATATAGTGGGACTAAAAATGTATTTAAGCCAAATATGTATTAGCTATTTGTAAATAAATATATTTAAGTAATTATGAAGAATATATTTACTTACTTTTAGTTTACAAAAATTATTTACTTTTATAGTAATATATTTTAGTTTAAATAATAAATTAATTTTAAAAATTAAAATGAGTATATGATGAAAATTCTAGTAACACACGCTCGATGTCTTACTGGATGTTATGACATCTACAATTACACAGCACAAATACTTATAACAGAACAGCATAAAAACAATAAAGAACACCCAGAATTGTTTACCCAGTTTGGTTCAAACAACTTACTATGGGGGCTACAAAGCCATGGAGGGAATCCAATATAAGAAGAATTAATTCGGAGTTAAACTCCCCCGGTTACAACTCCTCACTTAAAACCTACCCAATGCAATTCCAACCTATTCCTAGACCTGAGTATCTCCACTCACTCCCCCTCAATCACAGCAGTGATTACAAATAAACATATAACAATTACAGAGAGAAGACACTCTTCAAAAACACACCTTGATCTTCTTAAAAGCTTCAATCAAGAGACACACACTCGTGCTTAAAATCTTGGAGTGACAATTAACAAAAACAACCTATTCCAACGCAATCATCAAGGACAATTGCTTGGATCACACGATACAGCTACAAAACTACGGTTCTTCACAATACACAAATTCTTCTGTCTGTGTTCCAAATTAGGATTTCAGTCTTTTTATATGCAGCTCTTGGGCCTCGGGCTTTTTTAGAAACAAATTAGGGTTAACCAAGTTAACCTATTTTACACGCCATCTGGTTGTTACAGAATGTGTTATTAGCATGATCTTTTGGACAAAATATTCAGCACACAATAAAAGGTTTCCTAAACTGATAATTGAGAGAAATCAGGAAACACATTTAATAAAAAATAACAGCTCCTGCTGTCACACACGGATGTCGTGACATCGGTCATGACATTCACTACAGAACCTGTATTAGCTTCCACATATGCAGCCTGCATAATACAATATAAACCATGACATGACAGTTGTCAAGTCATTAAAACTCAGGTATGTTTTACCATAAATGCAGCCAACATGAAAACATCTTCAATCTCCCCCTTTGGTAAGTTTTTGGCTAAAACAACCTGTCACACCATATCAGAGAAATACTTGCAGCGGACACAATGCAACCAAAACACAATCAATGCAAGCTAATACAAAAAAGACAGCATACACCACCAGTATGCACATAGTGCTCAAACATTTCAGAAACCAGCCACACCACAAGAGCAGCACAAGCACAAACAGATCAACATAGAAATAAGCATATTAGAAATTGTTGATCACACAACCATTCTTGTTGTTCTGGGGTGACAATATTACTTCTCCCCCTGTTTGGCCACAAAAGTTGCCAAAGTACAAACTGTCTTCTCCCTATTTTTTTTGTTTGTTAACTCTATGGTTCCTCAAGGATGCAGAGTCCTAATTTGCTTCGCAGGTTTTCAAATTGTGTAGCATCAAGAGCTTTTGTGAAAATGTCAGCTAGTTGAAGTTCAGTGTTCACATGCTCTAGATAAATTACCTTGTCTTCGACAAGTTCTCTAATAAAATGATGTCGGATATCAATGTGTTTCGTTCTGCTATGCTGAATTGGATTTTTGGAGATGTTGATAGCACTGAGGTTATCACAATATAATGTCATGATATTCTGTGGAACATTATACTCAGTCAACATTTGTTTCATCCAGACCAATTGAGAACAGCTACTGCCAGCTGCTATGTACTCCGCTTCAGCAGTTGATAATGAGACACAACTTTGTTTCTTTCTAAACCATGATATAAGATTGTTGCCCAGGAAGAAACATCCTCCAGATGTGCTTTTTCTATCATCAGCACTTCCAGCCCAGTCAGTATCACAATATCTAGTCAAAATAGGGTCACTCCCGTTGGTGTACAATATACCATAATCATAAGTTCCATTTACATATTTGAGGATTCTCTTGACTTGATTTAAGTGACTTACCTTTGGTTCTGCTTGATATCTGACACATACTCCAACTGCAAATGCAATGTCTGGTCTGCTGGCTGTTAGATATAGTAGGCTTCCAATCATGCTCCTATACAAACTCTGATCAACACTAATTGGATAGCTTTTGATGTGTTGGTGCAGGGGTTCTTTTGTGACTTGCATTATCCATTCCAAACTTTTACACTATGTTCTTGGCATATTTGCTTTGAGACAGGAAGGTGGAGTCTTCCATTTGTTTAATTTGAATACCAAGGAAGTAGGTCAATTCTCCAACCATACTCATTTCAAATTCAGTCTGCATTTGACTGACAAAGTGTTTAATGTAACACCGCATAAATTTCTTTATTTAATTTAATTAATTTTTTTAATTAAATATTAGAATTAATTAAATTATTTGAGAAATATGGATTGATGAAGCTAATGGGCCAGTGTCGCAAGTAGCAATTGGGGGGTGTGTCAGTTGCAAAGCCTTTTACTAAAATAAGGTTATATTTTCATAAAATAGATAAGAGGAGGATTTTGTGAAAAGAGAACCAAAAGGGAGAAGAAAAGAGTTGAACGTGAAATTGGGAGAAGAGCAAGAGTAAAGAGCAAGGGCATCCAAGAATTCGACATCGAGGTAAGGGGGGATTCTTCTCATTAACCTCTATTATGGGTTGTATGAGTGATTCAATAGAGTTTGTATGTTAGGATTCTGAATTGGATTGTATGTCGGTTTTGGGGTTTTGGGGTTTATAGAACTTTGGTTCAATTTATGTTGTGAATGATGATTGGTGTTGAATAATGATGTTAAGCTTGATTAGAAGTATGTGTAAATGTGCAAATTATGTTGTATGTGTGGTTTATTTTCTGAAATTCGTACTGGTATGATTTTGAGGGCATTTGGGATGTATAGAATGCTGTTTTCTGCAGGTTGGGGTTTCTGAAATCGCCAGTTCGCGCCGCGTGCACAGGGTTGGCGCCGCGAACAGGTGGGCAGAATGCTAGGATGTTGTGATACGCACAGGTCGCGCCGCGTGCACAGTGTTGGCGCCGCGAAGGCGTAACTTTTTCTCGTTTCGCGTCGCGTACAGGTGTTTGCGCCGCGAATAGTTTGGCAGAGAGCCAAGGATTTTTGGAACGCTCAGTTCGCGCCGCGAACCAAGTTGGCACCGCGTGCTGTTGATGTTTGGGACTTTTTTTAAAAGTTTAACGATGCATAACTTTTTAACTGTTAGTCCGTTTGATGTGCCGTTTCGAGCACAGTGAAGCTAATTAAGCGATTTATGCAATAAAATAGTGTTTGAGTTGTGACTCGATTTTATTTTAAAACACTTGATTTAATTGGTTGTGGTGGTTTATGCGTACAAATGCACTGGTGAATGTTTTAACTATTAACTCGTCTTGATTGTAATTGATGATTAATATACATGTGTTGCTGATGTAAAATGTATATTTGAGATGGTTGGAAAAAAAATAGCATAACTATTGTGTGGCTATTGTTATTGCATCGGTTGATGATTATGATTGTTCAGTTGTTTGGTATTGATGATTAGCATGCGATATGTGATGCATGCATTTCATAATCATGTTGTGAGTTGTATCCCTTATGGTGGTGGGACAGCGGTGGCTAATTCCCATTGTGTGGAATTGGTGAGAGAAGTAGCCGAATCTTTATGGTGGTGGATCGGTGAGGTGGGTTATCCCATGTTTGGTACCACATGCATTTAGTTGCATTGCATTAGGTTGTTGTGTATAATTGTAACATGAATGGAAGTAGTCCAATGTTATAATTTGTGTGTATTTTGGTATGAATGACTGTATTTGATAAATGTTGCTATGCTATCTGAATATAATTGATTTGGGTGAATAATGTATGGATGAAGTTGTATTGTTTATATTCCTATAACATTTGTTAATGCGAATGAAACTCACCCTTAATGTTGTTATTTTTTTCAGATTGAGGAGTAGCTTGTGTACTTGGTGAGGATTAGCTCGTCAAGTAATTCGTTAGAGTCAGTGGGGTCTGTGTCATGCTCTGGTCGTGTAACACTGGGAACGTCATTTTAGGATTGGTTGATAAATCCTTGCTTTGTTTATGGTTTATGGTTGGATCATGAGTCTCCGACTCTGGATGTTTAATTATTCAGTTGTTAAGAATATTCTGTTGTGTTAACATGATATCTGAATAATTTTTGGTTTATCGTTCCTTTATGGCATGACATGAATCTTTGTTTATTTTGTTGGAGTTGTAATACCCTTCTTCATGTTTTACTCTGATTTTTGTTAAATTTTCCGCGGGGTTTAGAAGGGTGTTACATTTAACCATTGTATCAGACATTCCCCCAAACACTATGTCATCCACATATATCTGTGCAATCATGACTCTTCCATCTATATTCTTTACAAAGAGGGTTTTGTCTATTCCTCCTTTCTTATATCCATTCGTGATCAAGAATTCAGTTAACCTTTCGAACCAAGCTCTGGGAGCTTATTTTAACCCATAGAGAGATTTTCTTAGTTTGTAGACATGATCAGGCAGATTTGGATCAGCGAACCCTTTAGGTTGTTCCACATATACTTCCTCATTCAGATATCCATTTAGAAAGCCCATTTTTTACATCCATCTGATATAGCTTGAACTTCAGAATGCAGGCTACTCCTACTAGTAGTCTGATTGACTCAAGTCTAGCTACAGGTGCAAATGTCTCATCAAAATCTACTCCCTCCACTTGAGTGTATCTTTGAGCTACTAACCTGGCTTTGTTTCGTGTTATGACACCTTGTTCATAAGACTTGTTCTTGTATATCCACTTGGTACCAATGATATTCATTCCTTCCGGTCTAGGTACCAGTTCCCATACCTCATTTCTTTTGAATTGTACAAGTTCATCTTGCATGGCATTGATCCAAAATTCATCAGTCAGGGCTTCCTTTACATTTTTTGGTTCAATTTTGGGCACAAAGCAGGAGTTGGCAATGGTTCCTCTTGATCTGGTCATTATTCCACTGTTGAGATCTCCTATGATAAGTTCCTTGGGGTGATCTTTCTGAATTCTAATAGATGGGTCTTTGCTGATTGCCTCAGGTTCTGGTTCTGAAGGAGTCTCATTACTTACTTCAGGTTGGTTTGTCTGTTAAGCCGGAACTTCAAGGAATGTTTCGACATTCTCTGTGACATCGAATTCTCCATGTTAATCATCAACAATCACATTGATGGATTCCATTAACACTTGAGTTCTGGTGTTGAATACTCTATATGCTCTGCTGTTTGTGGAGTATCCCAAGAATATGCCTTCATTACTTTTGGAGTCCATTTTTCTTCTTTGGTCTCGATTTGTCAAGATATAACACTTGCTACCAAATACATGAAAATACTTGACACTTGGTTTCTTACCTCCCCAGAGTTCATAGAGAGTGGAGGAGGTTCCTTTTCTCAATGTTACTCTGTTATGGACATAGCAAGTTGTGTTCATAGCATCAGCCCAAAAGTACATGGGTAGCTTCTTTGCATGAATCATTGCTCTGGCTTATTCTTGTATAGTCCTATTTTTCCTTTCTACTAATCTGTTTTTTTGAGATGTAATAGGAGAAGAGAATTTATGACTGATTCCTTCAGTTGAACAGAATTCAGCAAATTTGGCATTCCCAAATTCCTTTCCATGATCGCTCCTGATTCCGATAACAACTTTATCCTTTTCTCTTTGCAGTCTAGTGCAGAGCTCCTTAAAAACTTCAAATACATCTGATTTTTCTCTAATGAAGCTTACCCATGTGTATCTGGAGTAATCATCAACCACTACATGAGCATACCTTTTTCCTCCAAGACTTTCCACTTGCATTGGTCCCATTAGATCCATATGCAGCAGTTCCAAGGTTTTAGAGGTGGTGAGTTGACTGATCTTTGGATGAGAAGTCCTGGTTTGCTTGCCAGCCTGACATTCTTTGCACACTTTGCCTTCATCAATCTGTAGTTTTGGTATTCCTCTCACAGCTTCCTTGTTTGTGATCTTTTTCATCCCTCTCAGATGTAGATGACCCGGATTTTGATGCCACAACCTAACCTCTTTTTCTTCTTTTGCCATGGAGCATATTGATGAATGACTCGCTGTTTTGGGTTCCCATAAGTAGCAGTTGTCTTTTGATCTCACTCCCTTCATGACCTCTACATTTTCTTCATTAGTGACCACACATTCATCCTTGGTAAATCTGACTTTTAAACCTTGATCGCACAATTGACTGATGCTGATCAAGTTTGCAGCTAGTCCTTTGACCAATAGAACATTGTCTAGTTGAGGAGCTCTTGGATGTTCTAGCTTCCCTACCCCTTTAATTTCTCCTCTGGCTCCATCACCAAAGGTCACATAGCTAGTGGAATGCGGCTTGATTTCTTCTAACAAGTTTTTCATTCCTGTCATGTGCTTTGAACATCCATTATCAAAGTATCAGTCTCCTTTGGTTGACACCCTCAAGGAGGTGTGAGCAATCAATGCAGAACCTTTGGCAACCCATTGTTGTTTCTTGGTAGAGTTGTGTTGGTTGAGATTGTTCGTATTTGTTTCCCAAGGGTAACCAATCAGTTTGAAGAAAAACAGTTTTAGGTAGCCAAACCTTCCACAGTAGTGGCATCTCCATTTCTGAATTTTCCTTTTTGTTAGGTTCCAATTCCTCTTTTCATGATGTCGTGACATTGCTACTGACGTCTGATTGACTTGGTGAGCTTTATGTTCTGGATTTTCCCTTCCTAGATTGGATTCAGTTTTTTTTTATAAATCCTAATCCAGACAAATTCCCTACTTCACGTCCAAGTTCAAGAATTTTTTCAAGGGAGTCAGTCCCATTGTTCAGCATTCTGATTGATCTTGTCATCTGATCTAGTTTGAAGTTGAGAGTCCTGATTTCACCGTTGAGATGTGCTATGGTTACTAGAAGTTCTCTCTTTTCGACTCCCAATTCTTCTATAACTTTCTTTTGTTTCTCCCTTAATCTCCACAATTCAGTACTTTTGGCTCTTAGATCATTGTATGAGACAGTCAGTTCTTTGAAGGTAGAGTCCTTTTTGCCGAATTTGTGTTCAAGAACACACGCACTCGTTAGAGCAACACATTCCCCTTCAGTATCACTATATGCGTCTCCATGAGATCCAGTGGCAGACATACCTTTTCTTTGATCTTTGAGGTAGATTGGGCATTCAGCTCTAATGTGACCATATGCTTCACATGCGTGACATTGGACTCCTTTTTCCTGATTTGCCTTCTCTTCAGCTTTGAATCTTTTGTTAGGGACATAGGTTTTGTTGATGTCATTGAAGGTGTTCTTGACATTGAATCTGGACTTCTGATCAACCCTCTTAATAAATCTGTTGAATTGTTTTCCAAGCATGGCTATGGCTTCTAATAGATTTTCATTACTTCAACCATTGCTTTCTCTAGAATTGTCTTTTGTGTTGGTTACAAAAGCTATGCTTTTGTTCTTCTTTTCAACAGGATCACAGATGCTCAACTCAAAGGTTTGTAGAGAGCCAATAAGTTCGTCCAGCTTCATGTTGCTGATGTCTTGGGCTTCCTCTATGGCAGTCACCTTCATATCAAATCGCTTGGGCAGTGATCTGATGATCTTTCTTACCAATTTCTCTTCAGTCATCTTTTCTCCTAAGGCTGCTGAGTTGTTTGAAATCTCACGGACATTCATATAGAATTCATAAATGGTTCCGTCCTCTTTCATCTTGAGATTTTCAAACTTAGTGGTAAGTATTTGAAGTCTCGACATTTTTACCTTGGATGTGCCTTCATGTGCTGTTTTGAGAATATCCCAAGCTTCTTTATCTAGCTCACAGTGTTGCACAAGTCTAAATATGTTTTTATCAATAGAACAGTGGTTCCATCTTCCATAATCTTCTCAGGATGTTTCCATCCGCTTTCCACAGCTCTCTAGGCCTTGTTGTCCACAGATTTTATGACTGCTACCATACGAGGTTTCCAGTAGTCATAGTTAGAGCCATCCAGTATGGGTGGTCTATTCCCAAACACTAACAGTTCCTTCTCCATAGTATTAGAATTTTGTTATCCTTAGTTCTCACCCAGATGTAAACAGGCAGGGTGCCTGCTCTGATGCCAATTGAAAATTCTAATAACACACGCTCGATGTCTTACTGGATGTTATGACATCCATAATTACACAGCACAGATACTTATAACAGAACATCATAAAAACAATAAAGAACACACGAAATTGTTTACCCAGTTCGGTTCACTAGTACAAAAAGGTCAATTTACACCCATTTTTTTATTAAATTTACACCCATTATTTTTAATAAAAATCGGGTGTATATCCACCGGGTGAGAAATGTCTAACGAATTTACACCCATTTAAAACGGGTGTAAATACGTTCTAGTTTACACCCTATTTTAATTAAAATCGGGTGTAATTACATTCTTAATTACACCCTATTTTAATAAAAATCGGGTGTAAATACATTCTACGTTACACCCTATTTTAATAAAAATCGAGTGTAATTACGTTTTTAATTACACCCTGTTATAATTAAAATTGGATGTAATTACGTTCTTAATTACACCCTATTTTAATAAAATAAGGTGTAATTACGTTCTTAATTACACTCTATTTTAATAAAAAATCGGGTATCAATATGTTTTTAATTATACCCTATTTTAATAAAAATCGAGTGTAAATATGTTCTTAATTACACCCTTTTTAATAAAAATCGGGTGTAAATACGTTCTTAGTTACATCCTTTTTAAATATAATTTACACCCTTTATAAATGAACAAATTATATTATATTTTATATTATATTTAATTCCATTTACACTCTATTTTATGTTACATTGCACTCTATTTTAGTTATCACATTTCTTCATATTTCTTGTACTAAAAATAATATTTTAAATACTACAAAATCATACACATAAAAATAAGAGAGAATTATGTATTAATCAAGAAAAGCATATCAACATACAATCCAAAAATGTATTCACTAGTTGACAACTAACAAAACTACTGAAGCAAAGAACAACTAACAAAATCATATATTTTACATGAAGTCCAAACAAATTCACAACAACCATCTAAGTCAAAAGCCTGTAGTCAAGAAGAGGCCGAACAAACTTGTTGTGTTCCAATGACAACTCCACCAATTCCACATTGTCTCAGGCCGAACAAACTTGTTGGGTTCCAATGACAACTCCACCAATTCCACGCTGTCTCAGTTTCACTGCTCAAAAAGCAAAAAGAATATTAAACTCACAAATATGTAATTTTCTTATTTAAAGGACGAGTTAGAATTAGTCTTTGCAAAAGAATATTAAACTCACAAATGATGTTGGCTAATAAATGTTGTTCCAAATACATTGAACAAAAAACAAGGTATATGACTAAAATATTTTAGATATTTTATACATGGAATCGCAATTAGCTAAAGTTAAAAAGAAACAATGACAAGCAAAAGTGCAAATGAACGACGTTGCAGATATCATTAGGGAGCGTACGCGTACGCGTACCATCATCTATCTATCTCTTGATTATAACCATGATTGGCATTTCTCCATTTGCAACAACAACATTGCTTTAACTTAGTGGCGGAGCCAGAAATTTTAGGAAGCCCGGGCAAAAAATTTATACTTTATTTTAATAATTTTACACTCTGTTTATACTAATTTTACCCTTAATTTTGTCTAAAAATTTTGCCTTAATTTTGTCCAAAAATTTTACACCCTGTTTTTACTAAATTTGCCCTTAATTTTGTCTAAAAATTACTAATTTTGCCCCTAGTGTTAACTAAAAAACCAACTATTAAATGGGGAGTATACAACGAAATGAGGGGTTGAGCCCGGGCGCGTGCCCGGGCTCGCTGGGCTATAGCTCCGCCCCTGCTTTAACTATCAACTATTCAATTTCTTAGCAATTACAGACTTAAGACTTAAGATCACAGTACATTCTTAAAAAAACACCAATCCCCATGACAGAGCAAATTGAAAGAGAAACGATGAGAACAATAATTATATTGACATTAGTAGGGGATATCCTAAACAGAGAAAATAAATAACTAATGGTAAAACAGAGCACTGGAGCAACCACTACACCGTCTATTGCTCCTGTTGGTATCATAGTAACTATTGATATAATTGATACAAAAAAGGACAATAGATTCAAAAATAAGAACACAAAGAATTCTGGTCCGGACAAGACTGATTCCCCAGCATTGTTTGGTGTATAAATATATTGGGGTAACTGGTAGAGCTTTTCTAAAGAACTAACTGGTAGAGTTTTTCCACCCCCACGAAAAGAGGTTACTCAACTAACTTTTTCATTCATCTCTGATATGTTTTCTCCATCCAGTGGAAAAAATTACTTTTAGAGATCGACATAATTAGATACAAATAAAATAGCAATGCTTTGTTATTAAAGAAGACATGAAATTAACCTCAAAGGGTTGGCTCAAGTGGCAAATGAGCTTTCTCCAAAAAGGGACGGAACCGGCTATTACCCGGGTTCGATCCCGGCTGGCGTCAAAAACGCCCTGGGGCCACGGTGCCGTCGCCTCCGAGCCCGGGTCCGGATTAGTCACGTGGGGCCCCTTTCCCCCGCGGATACCGGTCGGTTAACACCAAAAAAAAAAAGAAGACATGAAATCTAAGTACATGGTAATATAGTCGTTTCAGTCAAAGATCCACCTACTATTGAATTTGTTTTTCATCTAAACATATTGGGGACAACTTCTAGTCAAAGAACCAAATTTCATTTATTAATGTACTATTATTAATACATTAATTATATCTAAATATATACAACTTAACTATACTTATATGTTGCACATTTTTAAATTGTGAGTAGATTAGGAAGGAGAGTAGAGTACACTATAATCTAAGCATGAAAGTATGACGTGAGTAGAGGTGCCTTTTGCAACTATGTTGCGAGAATACTCACCACAGTTTTCCAGTTTTTTATCTCACCTACTCAAACTCATAGCCTTTTTTCATTTTACGGAATTAAGATTGTCTCACTTTCCTTTTCAATATCAGACACAACCACTTTGGTAAACACATAATAGAGTCACAAACATAGAGCAAATGTGTAAACAGGACATAAATATATTCATATGGACACAAGCATGCTGGTAATATAGTCGCAGATTATAAAGCAAACCTTATAGTCAACATCATCTGCAATGTGCTCCTGCAGAATAGTATAGAGTAAAGGGAAATGCTTCTCTAATGGTGCAACTAAATGCATTTGGCAGACCTGAAATGATCCAAAGCACCATAAATAAAGATCCAAAAAATGTTCTATGATGGATGCATATGCATATACACATGTAAGTATCTAAAGAGTTATTACTAACATGAAATTACAAACAATACCTGTGCCTGTGTATCCTCACTACCCTCCTGTATTGTATTAATATATTCAAAATCCCTTTTCATAGCAATATATTTAAAATAGTATTTAATCCTTAAATATAGTTCTGACTGATTGTTAAAACAGTATAAAAAAATTCCTAATACACTGCATCAAGAAGTTTGGTGTTGTAGGAATAGTTCAGAATCTTCTCATTTGTTTGACTATTTGCCTTATCGCAGTGTACAGGTATTTACACATTCACTTTACCTTACTTTAAATGATGCTCAAAGTAGACAAAATATGAAGAAAAATGCTAGTGATGATTATCAGAGAGGCCACTAATTACTAATTCGCCCAAACTAACAGAAATTTAAGAGACTTACCAAAAAGGGCTACTGTTTTTCCCGTGCCTGTTTTAGCCGTGGCTAGGACATCCTTGCCTAGAAATGTTAATTGGAGTAGGGGTGTTCAAAAAAATGGTTAACTGAATTGTATACTGAAACTGAATTGTATTGCACCATAAAATAACTGAACCACTTAAATGGTTAATGAACTGAACCATTTAATTTAAACAATTTAAATTCAGTTTAAAATTGGTTCAGAACCAGATTCTTTTTATAAATTGGTTTAATTATATAAATTAGTTTCTCTTAAAAAAATTCTAAAAAAAAATTAATTTTTTTTTAAAAATGTTTAAAATTAAAAAAAAATCAAAAATTAAAAAAAAACAAAAAGAAATTTTTTTCTCGAAAATAATTTTTTCCGTGAAAATAAGGTGACCATGTAGTATAAGAGCTATTAGATCTTGTATAGAATCAAAATTTACCTTTTCACAGACAATTTTCTTTGTTATTTCTATTCTCTTTCTTTTTAATTCTTGTTCGTAAAATCGTTAGTATTTGGACTTTAAATATTTTGATTTAAGCACATTATTGTAAATCGAATTAAATCCAATGAATTTGACTGAAAACACTTCCTCTCCCAACTCTCGGTGATATTATAATTATAGGATGCACACTTAATCAGTTGAACGTAAAATTCATCCATAAAACAAAATATCAATAGAATAATATCAATTTTTTACACGAAAAAGAAACACATAATTTAGGGTGATGATGGAAATTTAAAAGGGAAAAATTAATGAATTGTTATAAAATTATAGTAATACAGATTCAGGAAATATCTTTATTGAATATTAGAATGTGTGCAATTCAAATTATTGCAGAACCATTTGAATTTTGGTTTGAATATAAATTTTCTTGACAATTATAAAAAAAATTCAAAACATAATTTTTTATTATTTTTTGAAAATAAATATTCTAAAAAATATAATTTTTCAATATAAAATTTTATGAAATTAAAAAAATTGGTTTTAAAAGAGTTCAAAATATAAAATTGGTTTAAAATTTCAAACTGATTATAAACTAGTTTATAAATATAAACTGGTTATAAATTAGTTTTAAACTGAATTGCAACCATTTCAGTAGTTAATTGAATTTTTATAGAAATGGTTATTGCAAACTGAACCGAACCATAAATATGGTTCAGTTCAGTGCAGTTCATGCCCTATGAACACCCCTAAATTGGAGTAAGTGCGCCATCATAGATAAACATAAGATATATGAGAACAATGTTCAATCAAATCAAGAAGAGGATACTTTCTTTCTTGCTTAATATTATCAATTCGAATAACTCCTTGTTTTGAAAACTGAATAATTATGTAGTTACATATGATAGAAACAAAATATATTATCACAAGAAAAAGATCCCATCCCAAAAGCAAGGTTGGAAAAAGTGGAAGAACATAACCACACAAAAATGACACTATATCTATGAAAAACAACAAACCTTTAAGAATTACTAGAAGGGTTTCCTCCTGCACAACCGTCATTTTCTCATATCCAGCATCCTTGACTCCTTTTAATGACAGTGAAGAGACTAAACACTGGTCGAATCTGTAGCATCAAATCTAAAAAAATTAGCCATACAAAATACAGGAGCAAAATAATGCAACATATATGGTATATGAACATATGAAAATCAAAGTTCACTAGCATATAAAAATGAGGATATCAATACAACACGGTGACATAAAATGATTACATTCATTAGCATCGAGGGATGCATTGGACAACAATAACACTAACACAAATCTTATTCATATTAGATGAGATCGCCAACTAAATCGATTAAATAATTGATTCAAGGGTTCTCTAATTTCTAAACCTACAGTTTCAACAAAGTCATATGGAACCAGTCCTTTCAGTTCTGGGCCACTGAAGTATTTATGTATCTCATCTTTAAAGATTTTGATCCAAATCAATTATCATCTCATGCATATCAAACATGGTCATTCAATTTTAGTTGAGTAATAGTAAGCTTGATACAAATGAGACCTTCTAGGTTGCTTGATAACATTAAGGTAATAGTTACTAAAAGTGATGCAGTCGTGTATATTACGTGAAGATGCTTGATGTTTTCAGCAGAGTTCATGTTGGAATTAATTCAACCGATGATTTTCAGAACCATGGCGTGGTATATGTATAATGGTAACTAACTGATCTTGGTTTTACTCTACTAACTGAAACTACAATTTACATGCAAGCTGTAAATACGAGGAACTGTATTGTAACTTCGGAAGAGCTAAACTAGTAGATTCATCAGGACATGTTTATTTACAGGCCATTGGAGTTTGTTAATTTCAACAGACTAACATTAGAAAAACCAGTCAGTGTAATACCTTTCTGCTGGGAAAGATCCAAAGTTACCATCTACTGGTATTGTTCCACAGAGGTTATTATAAGAAAATCACTGCAAAATCACAATGAGTTTTTAAATTAGCTGATAAATGAAATTGAACTTGGATTTTTCCATTCTAGAACATGAAAAAGAGAAGAAAAAAGACATTGAAATATACTCACAGAATTTTGAGATTTTTAAGATGAGTAAGTTCTCTTGGGATAGGTCCTGTGAGCTTATTGTGGTTTAAGCGTCTACAAAACACGATCAATGCAAAAAGTTGAACAATACACACCCAGATTCACACATAATTAAACTCATGTATAAATTTTTGTTGAATCAATCACCATACATGAACATAAAGAGACATACCTAAGATGAAGACCACAACCGAACCCTAAATTTGTACCCTTCGGTGAAAGAGAAAAACACCACAGCCGAACACTATCGTTTTGTAGATGAAGTTTCGCCGCCGGAATCATTACCGTGCTGCCAGAAGAAAAACAATTGTCAGTTGCAAGATCTGACTTCGACATCATCCTCTTCCGATAACAGTGAAATCGACATCAATGGTGAGAGAATCCTCTTCCGATAGCCGTCGGAAATGGAGACGGTGATACAAATTTGAGAATTTCGCAGATGAATTGTTAGACGAGAGAGGTGAGAAATCGCAGTTTAGGGTTTAATGGGGTGAAAGTGTTTTTTGTGAGAGGAGAACACTGAGTGAATTTTTTTTGTGAAATGAGTTACGGAGATTTGGGTTTCGACTTTCGATGAATCTGGGTCAATTCTACGTAGTAATTTTTTAATATGTTTAGATTATTTTATTCAGCTAATAAAAATTTTACACCCGTTTTTAATTTAACAGGAGTAATTGAGATTTAATTATAATAATATTTTTAATTTAAACCTGTTTTTAAAAAATTGGATGTATATTGTCCCTGAGAATACTTAAAATGACATTATATTTACAAAATTACTATTATTTTTTTTATTTACACTCGTTTTTAGTATATCGGGTGTAAATTTTAAAATTATATTGTACTTTTTACACTAGTGGTTCAAACAACCTACTCTGGGAGCTACCAAGCCTAGGAGGGAATCCAATATAAGCATAATTAATTCGGAGTTAAACTCCCCCATTTACAACTCCTCACTTAAAACCTACCCAATGAAATTCCAACCTATTCCTAGACCTGAGTATCTCCACTCACTCCCCCTCAATCACAACAGTGATTACAAATAAACATATAACAATTACAAAGAGAAGACACTCTTCAAAAACATACCTTGATCTGCTTAAAAGCTTCAATCAAGAGACACACACTCGTGCTTAAAAGTTTAGAGTGACAATTAACAAAAACAACCTATTCCAACGCAATCATCAAGGACAATTGCTTGGATCACACGAGACAGCTACATAACTACGGTTCTTCACAATACACAAATTCTTTTGTCTGCGTTCCAAATTAGGATTGCAGTCTTTTTATATGCAGCTCTTGGGCCTTGGGCTTTTTTAGAAACAAATTAGGGTTAACCAAGTTAACCTAATTTACACGTCATCTGGTTGTTACAGAATGTGCTGTTAGCATGGTCTTCTGGACGAAATATTCAGCACACAATAAAAGGTTTCCTAAACTGATAATTGAGAGAAATCAGGAAACACATTTAATAAAAAATAACAGCTCTTGCTGTCACACACGGATGTCATGACATCGGTCATGACATTCACTACAGAACCTGTATTAGCTTCCACATATGCAGCCTGCATAACACAATATACACCATGACATGACAGTAGTCAAGTCATTAAAACTCAGGTATGTTTTACCATAAATGCAGCCAACATGAAAACATCTTCATATGAAATATATTTGAATAATACTCATTTAAAATCACTTTGAAAAATAAACAGTACTTATGTAATATATATATTTTGATGCAAGCTATTAAAAAAGGAAAACAAATAGCCTAGTGGTAAGGGCTTCTACTATTATGCAAATGGCAAAATTTTGTGTGTTTTTTTACAAGGTTGTTTTTGGGATTCGCTCCATATGGTAGGAGGCAAAATAACTATTAACCCTATAAATATCATTGTATTTCTTCCACATCTTTCAATGTTTTATGGAATGGGAATAAGCTAGATAGATTCACTCCATCCAAAAGTATTCGTCAAAGTGACCCTTTTTCTCCATATATAAGTATTATTTTTATGGATTGTTTGTCGCATGTAGGGATGGCAAAAATATCCACACCCACGGATATCTGCGGATAAAATCCATCACGGGTACGGGGTGTAACACCCCAAATTCTAGACTAATTAATTATTTAATCATTTTAGCGTGAATCTATGAGTCGTTATAAAGTATTGAAAATGTGATGATATGTTGAGTCCTTATTATGGTTTGTGATGATCTGTGATGTTTGAGATTATGATGACTTATGTGATGTCTTGGTGATTCATGTGATGTCGTGGTGGTTTGCGTGATGCTTATGTGTATCTATGAATTTTGGCGTATTTTAGAATAATTAGAATAATAAGTGGAATTATTTTAATTAGTAAAATAAAATAATATCAGTGTTAGAGATATTAAGGGTAAGAGTGGTCATCTGTGAAGAGTAAGTGAGGGAAATATGGGAAGACAATATTAGGGGTCCTAGGGGTAAAAAGAGAAAGGAGGAAAGAAGAATTCATTATGTACGACCAAAGTTCCGAGAAGAGACAGAAGGAGAGATCTAGGGCACGAAGAACATGGAGGAATACGTAGAGAGAACGCGAAGAGAAATAAAATCCAACCGTGAATTAAGGTAAGGGGTGACTATTCTTTATTAACTAGTATTATGGTTTTGATGATGGTAGAATAGATTAAGAGTTGAACCTCTATTTAGGATGTTAGGGTTTATGAAATTCTGACACTGACATGCCCAATTTGATGAATATGATGCAATTGGTTTGTTATCATTGATGGATGATAGTTATATTGCATTCTTATTGTGTTAGAATCATGAAAACTGATGAAAATTGGTCACTATAATGTGTGGGTTCGTATTTGGTGTTGATAGTGAAAGTAGGAATGAAGAAAAGTCATAAAATTGGAGTTTTCTGCTACAGCGACGTCAGGAACCGGTTCCTAGGTGGGAGGAACCGGGTTCCCATAGTAAAAACCCGAAACGAGGTGATTTTGTTCAGCAGGAACTGGTTCCCACATGGGGAGGAACCGGGTTCCACGGATTTTCTTAAATTTCACTTAACTTTAAAAGCTCCTAACTTTCAAACCGTAAGTCCATTTTAGACGCCGTTTTGGACGTTGTTCCTTAAATTAAATACTCTACCATATGAAATAAAGAAAACAACAATAACTTGATTTTATTTTGAAAAGTATCATTTTCTCCAAATGTGGTTTATTCTTGTTTTGCATAATCGATGAGGTGCAATGGTTTGTTGTTTGCATAATTGAATATATGCAATGATGTGTGTTGTTATAATGTGATTGCTTCTGCTTGTTATGCAAATGGATGTTGTTCATGGTAAATGTTGTTATCATGTGTTTTGATGAATGATGATGTAAACGGATGTTATTCATGGTAAATGTTGTTATCATGTGTTTTGATGAATGATGTTGCATGCTTGGTGGTTTGCATGCATATGCATCTTGGTGACACTGGTTCCCATTGTGTGGAATCGGGTGTGTATTGTCAATAGCCAAGCCCGGGATATGGGAGGTGAGACTGGATTCTGTTCTGGTGACGCGGACGAATCAATGAGACTGTATCCAATTGAGGGATCAGTGTTGGTGACATGGTTCACTTGTCGTTGGAACCACATGCATAAGAGTCTGCATAGTCTTTGTATAAATTATGACATGACAGGATAAAATCCGGTGTTATGATTGTGTTGTGTTATGGGTTCATACTCTTGACTTGTGCTTGTGATTGGTATGAATTGATTAATCTGAATATGCTAAGTAGGGTGGATAATTGCTTATGAATTCTATGTCTGACGATTTATAATGCTATTTAATTTATGATGCAGTCTCACCCTTACTCTTATTTTTCAGATTGAAGCTAAGTGGCTTAGATGTTTAGTGAGGATGACTTTTAAGGAGTTATCATTTTTAGTCTAATAATTAGGTGTTGGTGTCATGCTCTGAATACTTGTAACACTAGGAACGCATGTTTTTGGAGTTGTCATACTCTTTTATTTCTTTATTATTTGGTTTGGATAATTCTCTTTTGTTGGAATAAAAGGCTTAGATCCTTATGAATGATGTTTCATGGAGTATCCAAATATTATTGATTTTTCGTTGTGATAAAACATGAGTTTGATTTAATTATATGTTGTTTCCTCAGTAGAGCATGATTACACCTGGAATGTATAATTGTTTTAAATTGTGACGCCCTTGAATTCATGTTTAACTCTAATTTTGTACTATGTTTTTCGGGGTATTTAGAAGGGTGTTACACAGGGCGGATAGTTTAAAAGATATCCGTGGATAAAATAAATGAATATTAAGATACCCGTTTATTATTGGATATGGATACGGGTTTAATGTTATCCACACCCGCGGATATCCGTATCCATTAAGAAATTATTAAAACTATTTAAATATTATTAGTTTATTATACTCTATCTTTTCATCAGCTAAAAAACTAGAAAACTAGTCTGCTTTATATCCTATACAAATTTTATTGGTCCTTTCATATTTAAGATTCTTCTATACTTCATACCTCACTTCAACAATTTCATTATCCAACTAATCAGTACCGCTCTTTTCTCGTCCTACCAGTGTCATCCTTTCTGTAACACCATTCTAACCCCCCGCGAAATATTAAATAAATTCAGAGTAAAACATGCAAAAGGAATTTTACAACTCCTTGGATAAAATAAAACACCGGTCACGCTTCTTTGAGGAACATGATTCAATCAAACATGTTTAAACACAGCGGAATCAATCTTTAAAATTGGATAATGTAAACCTCAGTTATCAACATCAAAATCCATCATCTCAATTCAACAAAATTATCCATATCAATAAAACAAGAGTTTATTAAATAACTCTAAAAAATAACGTTCCCCAGTGTTACAAGACAAGAGCATGACACCAACACAATAAAAAATAAAAGGATTAACTTTACGAGCTATCCTCGCCAAAGCAATAAAGCTGTTATTCCTTAATCTGAAAATAGTCAACAGTAAGGGTGAGACATATTCACAATTAACAAATGCTATGTAGATGTTTTCAAGTCAGCTGCATTTTGTGGTAAAACATTCCTGTGTGTTTTGATGTATTGACTAATGTCATGACATTCTAAGTGTAGTGTTCTGCAGGGATGAATGGTTGAGCTAATACAGATTTTGTAGGATGTCATACTCGATGTCATGACATCAGTAATTAACAACAGAGGATGTTATGTTTTCTATTATGTTTCCTTATTAATCTCAGGTTGTATTTTAGGAAACTAACTAATGTGCTGATTGAGTATTTAGGAGAATATTATGCAATCCTATGTGGCGCATATTTTAAAGATTAAAAGTTTCAATCAGAAATCAAGGTGAATGAAGACTTCCTAAATAAAGAGATTATTTAGGAAACAAAAGATTGAAGACTTGTGTTGCAGATTTTTCTGCTGATTTGTAACAGCAAATAAGACTGTGATTGAAGGCCCAAGTCCAGTTGGGAATAGGTGATCGGTAAAATAGCAAGTGTACTATTTTCACCGATGTAGTAATAATGGGTTTTACCCCAAGTATCGATCACGAGGATTGCGTGGGAAATACAAATTATTGTAAGAGTCAATTAAACAAAAGAGCATATGGGGGGTTTTTCTTATATTAAAATAATAGAATTAAAATAAATAAGCTGAAAGTAAAGTTGAACTTTTATATATAAATTTAGGGCAATGCCAAGGTAGGTGTATGATTTGCCTTATAATGACTCTATAAGAAGATCTCTTTAACAAGTTCATATGCTGCAACTATTTGTTCTTAAGGGTGTTTTCCTAAGTCCTTAGTGAAAACCTTTTAGTCTGCAATCCTATTGCCTAAGTCCTTAGAAACAAAGGTTTGTAAACCAAAGATGTAAATAATCAAGAATGTTCAAATAACCTTACGGTATCCCTAGTCCTAGGTGATAACTATAAGATTTAATTGTTTAAAAACCTTAACAACCGTAGTCCTACAGATTGTTAACCGTAGATCAATCCTTGTTTTGCCAACAAAGAAAGCATAAAAACATTAAACAATCAAATTGCAAAATATGAATACTTGATTAAAGAAATACGAAGTTCATAGTCATTACAATTCAAATCAGGGACACCCCCTGGCATTGGGGGGTTTAGCCTCTCATAATATTCAAGAAACCAAAATTGAAAAGTTTAGACATTACAAAGATTAGGAGAACTCTGATCTTCAATGGTGTCCACCGTTGAATCTCTTCGTCTTCCAAAACCTTGATGAAGCTATCTTTCTCTTCTCTGGAATTCTATCGTACGATCAAAAAGTCCCTTCTCCTTGTCTCTCAATCCTCTTTTAATCCCTCTAGGTTTTCAGATCTCAGCAGGAATACCCAAATTGCCCCCAGAACTTTAAAATTGTAAAAACATAGAAAATCAGAAATTCTGTCCGCACAGGCTGACACGGTCGTGTCACTTGACACGGCCTGACCGTGTCAGCTTCTGCCACTTTTGGGGAGAATTCTTCAGCATGTTGGACACGGCCGTGTCACTTGACACGGTCTGATCGTGTCTGTCTCTGCCCTTTTGGCTTTGACTTCAACATCAAAGTTGTAGCCCTTTTCGTTAGCAAAATTTTGCCACCGGAACCGCGTCATTCCGAGTTACGAAGCTCCAGTTATGATCAAAATACTACACGCCTGTCACGATTTTCAGCTTCTTTTACACCAACACTTGTACAATTTCCATCTGATCCAGAATTAACCTACGACCACCAAGTAGAGAGATCAAAAGCACCTAATAGACAAAGATAAATGATACAAAAACAAAATGCACACAAAATAACTAGAACTAGATGAATCAAAGAAAAACACTTAAAAACAACCACAAAGTGTTACCAAGTATGACGATCTTATGCCGAATTTATGACGAAATTAAGTAGAAATGGTGACCGATCACAACCCCAAACTTATCTCATTGCTTGTCCTCAAGTGATGCAAGAGATCAAACCGAGGTCGCCTTAAACTTTTCTTTTCCACAACATAGTCGATGTCTTTCGCAACTTACTTCTCTTTCTTGATTAAGATTTTGGGTTTATCGACCCTTGTTGTCCATCACACTTCACAACAGAGTGTATTTCACCTGCAAACTTTTTACACTTCTCAAATTGTCTCTCGGGGTTAGAGTGATTTTCGCTCAACATCACGATATGCAATATCAACCCTTGACTTTGCATACATCCTACTTTCACTACACAAAAAGAATTCACACACTTTTGAGGACTTTTTAGGTTGTAACGGGGCTGAGGTGGAAGGAAGGATAAACAAGAGATTGATATGCAAATGGTTTATGAACTAGCACTTATGTTATTTTTCTTGTCTTTGTGTTCGGTTTTGTGTGAGGGGGTTTCTTCTTAGACTCTCCTTTTTACCTAATTACCGGGTAATCAACATCGTTCGAGTCTTTCAAATCTTTTTAGGCAAGTGTTTCAAACTTTTTTTTTCTTTTTTTTTCTTGTGCTTTACACATTTTTCTTATCTCTATTTTTTTCATATCACACTTGCCCTTTATTTTCTTAAGCACCACCCCAAACTTACAATTTCACACAAGTTCAAAAGAAACAATAATTACACAAGTGCCAAACAAAAATGATGGAATTATGGTTAAGGATGACATGTGTGGGTTTAAACAAACAAGGGGGAATGGCTCAACGGGTTTAACGAGGGATAAAACAAAAATAAATGAAGGACGAAAAGGCTCTGGGGAGAACAAACAAGTGCCTCAGTGTGTGATTTCATATTTGTACTGTGTCGGTAGAACAGACGCAAAATTAGAGAGATAAAGTCATACCTGATTTCACTCTCATGATGATCTTTACATGTGTTTAGCTTTTTATGTTCCTCACCATGTAGGCTAAGTTTGCAGCTTCAACACACCCTTTATGTCATGTGACTTTCCTTTCCGGCTCGATTTCACCACTTACCTTCTCAGTCCAGTTCTTCAAGCTGCGTCCAACACTTTCGGCTATGTCCACTTCCAAAGTACCTCGAGAGATTAAGTTTAGGTTGCACCTTTCATCCACTAACTACCATTCATCATTCATTCGGCATCCATCACTCAATCTATAGCACAATGTCAACACAACAGACAAACAAAAACAAAAATGGAAAACAACTAAAAGCAAATGAAAATAACCCCTCCCACACTTGAACTAAACATTGGCCTCAATGTTTTAGAACAAGCCTTGGAGAGGTTGCTTACAGAGAGTATTGCACTCCAATGATCACTTCCGAGCTTTCACTAGAGATGCCCTCTTTTATTTCCTGAAAATAAAACAAATAAATAGAGAAATTAGTTATTAAAACCGTGGGTTGCCTCCCACTGAGCGCTTCGTTTAACGTCGCATGGCTCGACGGTCTATTACCCTTTATTATGGAGGGTATTTCCTTTTCCAAACTTTGTTGCTTGCCACTTCCGCAACCGCGAACTCATGAAGATGAAAAGCCTGGATAACTTTTCTCTTCAATTTGCTTCCCACATTTTTCTCGACTTCATTAGCTTTCTTAGGACTTTTGACAGCTACATAAGTTGGTTCCATCAGAGAGGCTATGCTTGAAACTTTTTCTTGGAGATTTTTAAGATTTTTGTCTTCTTGTTCACCTTCCGTCATACCAGTTGAAGTTTTCTCATTCACACCTGTCCTATGTTTCCTGACTCCTAACATCTTCAAGGTTACTTCTTCATCAAATGATTTCAGCGTTAGCGTCCCTTTTTCAATGTCAAAATTACAGCGGCCTGTCGACAAAAAGGGTCTCCCAAGAAGGATAGGAGTTTCTTCATCTTCCGGAATGTCCATGATGTGGTAGTTAACAGGGAAAACAAACTTATCAACTTCCACTAGTATATCTTCAGCTACCCCATAGGATTTCTTAACGGTGTGATCGGTGAACCTTAACTGTGTCTTACTTTCACTAATCTTTTCTAATTCAAGCTTTTTGAAAATGGATAAAGGCATTAAACTTACACTAGAACCAGAATCGAGGAGTACCTTT
The DNA here is from genome assembly GCF_029867415.1 of Vicia villosa. Lineage (NCBI taxonomy): Eukaryota > Viridiplantae > Streptophyta > Magnoliopsida > Fabales > Fabaceae > Vicia > Vicia villosa. The sequence goes on along the minus strand of NC_081183.1, from coordinate 67,163,554 downwards.
TTAAATGCTATATTCTTGATAGTGCATGGTATCACCACTGCCCCAGGGTCTTTCCTCTTAATTGGGATCTTTCTTGCTGAAGAGACTATACCACACTTCTCGGTTGCAATTTTTGGTTCTCCTCCTAGTGATCTCTTTTTCGCCAACACCTCCTTCATAAATTTCTTATACAAAGGCATGTGCTCAAGTGCTTCAAAGAAAGGTAGATTCACCTCTAACCTTTTGAACAATTTAGTGAACTTCTTAAAGTCTTTCTCTTTTGAATTCTTCTTTGTTACTCTTGAAGGGAAGGGTAGTTCTTCTTTGTTGTACTTTAATTGCTTTCCTACACTGTTATTTGTATTCCTACCTTGCCTGTTTCAAAATGTCAGATCAAATGTCAAGACATCCTTATATGACATCTGAGTCTGGTGTCACCAGAATCTCAATTGGTATCAGAGCAGGCATCCTGTCGGTTTCTGGATGAGATCCATGGGGGATACTTTTTGGTTGTGTACAAGGTAGAAGATTGTTTGAACAAGGAGTGTTCATATTGTATGGTCCCTTGAAGTGGAGGATGGGCCTATTTGTGGAAGACTAGACCAACCTGACCAGAGTCGTTGTACCTTCTTGATGAAAGAAGATAATGATGCTTGGACAAGAAGATTAAATTCAAAAACTTCATGCGGGAGTGAAGACTTTGGATTGTATTGTTCAATCATTATACACAGAGATGAGTATTATTAAAAGATTCATGCGGGAGTGAAGACTCTGATAAGGTAACCTCTGTAATTAAGGATTATGATCAGGATTTGATGTTTAGAGTAGGGTTTAGAATGTAGCTTGTTGAAGAAGCAATCAACTTGTAGAGTTGATTTATTCTCAATCCCTATGTGTCATGCTTATAATAAAATTGGGGAGCAAGCATTGTGAATTCTGTTGAAGAATGTATATTTTGCGCTGCTTAGCCTCTGATACAAACCCTATATTAAAAGAGAATCCTAAGGCATTTAACAGAATGTATGGCAGAACCTTATAGCTATAATTAAAGTGTCAGAGATACTTGAGTAATCTCTCAAGTCCACTCATAATGGCATGGCTTATTAGAGCTGATGAATGTCAACTGATCAATAATATTCATAATCATCTGCAAGTGTGAACCTTGAATAGTTTCAAGGCTGGAGTGTTCCTAGAAGGAGGAACATATGTCGTACTAGATGTTGGGACATTAGTACTGGTATGCAGCTACCAGTTGAAGAACAGATGTTTTGGTGCTAAACTAATGTAGTGTGAGTATATTGGTTTGGAACCTACTCTTGACCTGGAAGAGGAGACATCTGATTATAAGTTGATCAGAACACGATCAACATGTACTTCTACTCCAAATCTTAATTTATGGGAGTTTAGAAGTAAAAACTCAGTGCTAAAGAAGACTCGTGAAGGTATTCCTTTCTGATGCTTTATGTTTAAATCAAGATGAGCTTATATCTATATGTGGATTTTCATTCATAACCATAGAGCAGTTGTTGGAGTTGAATACTGTGTCTCAACCACAGTGAAATATGGTCATGAATGTTGACTGCCCTAGTTGTTATCCAGAAAGGGTAGTGTTATTTAGAATCAAGAAATTCAGATGGCTCAGAAGAATCTGACTAATTCAGTGTTATACCATAACTGAGTTTGTTCCAGAAACCTAAATGAGGGAATCGCCTCTATAGGTACAGACTATGGCATCCATCATCTCAAAATCAGAATGAAAGCTGAAGAAAAGCTTATTGAGATGTTGGCTATTCTATTCCTTGATATGTCTGGATGTTGCTGATAATTATACTCTATTGTTTCCACCCCAAGTGCTATGAATTAGATGTTAGAGATGTTAACCAAGAACCATGAAGGATAATGTCATATCAGATGTTACAACATCATCTCAAGGTCTTCAGTTTTTTTTTGGAAGTGTTTATTGCCAAGAGTAAGCAAGAAGGTGATCAGTCAGAATATTCTAGTGTGAGTAGTAAATTCTAACTGACTAACTAATAAGTACTTTGATGGGAGACTTAATACTTATTAGGTGTAGAACCTGGATGCAAGACTTTGAAGAAGAAATCAGTCAAGATGAACTAGTGAGAGTAATAAATCTTACTGAGTAACTAATGAGTACTTTGACGGGAGACTTAGTACTTATTAGATGAGAAACCCAAATACAAGTTCTAGGTATGTATTCATCGACTAGTGTGAACTAAATGTTAAAGTTCACTGTTATCTTCACAAGTTAAAGTAGTGTGGCAATGGTATCTGGTGAAGCATACTGATATTGTTAAATATCTTGATGGGAGCTGGATATTTACAATAATTGTATGAAGAGAAAAAGTATGTGATGAAGAAAAAGCTCTACATGAAAATACATCATCACTACTGTTGAAGACACCAGAGAGATAAGGTTCAGACTTATCTGCTGAAGATTGATTTATGGTTATACAATTATAGGTTCTTCTACTTCAAGTTGCAGAGTGTGGCAATCTGAATCTTGTGTATCAAGAAAACTGAATCTTCTAAACTGAATCTTGTGTCCTAAATTTGTATATCTCAGGGGGAGTAAGAGAGTATGAAGATCAGCAAGGACATTGTTATTATGCTTCTAATCATATGGAAAGTCTTTCAAAGACTAATCTTTTCAAGCCAGAAGAACGATATCATATAGGAAGTCAGAATATAACTCAAGACATGTTTTATCCTTAGAAACCAGAAGGGATAGTTCTCATTATTTTCATCTAAAACATGTATTGATGGTGTGTATCACTTGCTCTGACTTAGTGCATGTTCCAACCAATGCACAAATTAACTTGATGCAGTTCTTAATAAAGTAACATCTCTAAGAGTCTAGGTATATTAATTAAGTTGCTCAGGTTTCTAGAGTCTTTCTTTTCTTTTTCTATTCTCCTGAGTCTTGTTTGAGTCTCTCATGTCCTTCTTTCGGATATGGGTAAATTTATAGTCTATTTAGGTTATGTTTGTCAACTTGTGACAAACATAGGGTATAAGGGTAGTGTTCAAACATTGTTAAGTCTGAGGTCATTCTTTGTAGTTGTTTTGTAAAGATATTTTTTCAAATTTTAGAGACTTGTTTCGAGCCATGAACACAAATTGTTTCTTGTTTTCTAAGTCATTCTATAGAGGTCTGTTGTCTCTATGGATAGTCTAAGTTATTGAATCATTCTAAAGTCATGAACACTGACTATCTTGTATTTTAAATTATCCAATATAGAGGTCTGATTCTCTATGTCTGTAAATGGATGATCCAAGTGTTTAAATTTCCGTTAGTGAGTATCCTCTTATGTTCTAGGAGAGGAAGTTGTGTAAGGTCTGTCAATTCTCAATTTGAGGGGGGTGTCTTGTATTTTCTTCCTCATGTGCATCAGCTAATGTTAAGGGGGAGAAAGCTGATGAAAAAGTATACTGATGCAGACATGGAAGTTTTTTAAAGAAGCAGTATATTATCTCAGAGCCAAGGCAGATGGACTCTGTGTGGATGTCCCAAAGGATGTTGGAACATCATCTCTAGAGGTTTTATTGTCTTCTCAGCCAAGTAAGTGGTGTATATTTAGAGTGAAACTAAGGTCAAGTCACTGACCTAATCTAGAATGTGTTGGCTGCTTCAGCAAGTACCATAGGCGTGATGAAGAAGGATGTCAGATCAATTGTTCTACCTTGTGTGAGAAGTATAAACATTTTGATTCAAAGAGTGTGCTTAGAATTTTTTTCTGGGTGACAATGATTAAGAAATTTGAATGTGGTGCTCTGAAGTATGAAAACCAGAGGTGGCCTTATCTGCTGACTGTATCAGAAGTGTGTGAAAGAAGAATAAAATATCATCTGCTCTTTGTTTTGTGAATTTTCATTTGATGACAAATATCTTGTCGGGAACTAGGTGTGAGTCTGATCTGATGAAGATGTGCATGTGACTGATGGTAAAGACCTTGTCGGGAGCTGGGTACTTATTTGATGTGTGGATGCAAATCAGGTTTCTGAATTCATTGTTTCAAATTATATGTGAGAGTTTATTTCTCTCTATTCTGTTTAGTTGTTGATAAACTGAATGAGAAGCAGAAGATGTGATCTTTTGTCTATGATGTGAAGCTGGTATCCTCCATGATATTACAATATCATTACTTGCTATCTTCATGGAAGAATTTCTAGAACCGAGCATATGAAGGTTGAAAAAGCAACATTATTGTCTAAAGTGGCAAGTTTTCACATAATGTGGATGAGAATGGGAAGATTCTGATCTAGGTGTTAGTGGTATGTTATGGCAATACATTACTACTATCATGGTGAAGTCTTAAATTGGTTTTGATGAATGTAAGGACAAAAGTTTGATGTCAGATAGTGTGATGTGATCAGAATGGATGAAGATAAGGTGATTTATTCTACTGCAAGTAAAAGATTGTGACAGTCTTTATTCTGTGTAGCAAGTAAACTAAAGACGTTTGTTATGGAATATGTGAGAAATTCCAAATCAAGTGGGCTTTTGTGTTGACTTGACAGACCATGTATCTGAAATAAACATGGTGAGATTATGCTCAACAAGTGTAAGAAGTGACAGTTCTTCATGTTGAGAATGTGGCAATCTTTTTGTGTTTTCATCTGGTTTCAAGTGGTTATCTACAAAAGGAGCATTGGTTGTTCTTGTCAGGGGGAGTTAAGGCTGTTGTCTATTACTACAAGGGTGATGAGCTTTGTAAAGTTAGCTTGTGCTGATGTGTTTCACAGGATGGTTGTCCAATTATGGCTAAAAAGGGGAGTAACCATCTAATTTTTGTGAGCTTTAGTGGGAGTAGATGTTTAACTCATGTTCTAACATGTTGTTTGTTTCGCTGCTAATGGTGTGCAATCATACTCTGAATACCTTTGTTGCTTTGGCAACTTTCTGGCCAAAAAGGGGGAGAAGTATCACACCAGAACAGATGGTGTGTGTGTGTGAACAACTATTCCTGAGGAAGTTGTATGGAGTTATTTCTGAAGTTATTCTGGTGTGGTAGTGTAGTTAGCTGTAATGGTAGCTATACTTTATGAGTGTTTGGTGATAATATGTAAATGTATTAGCTATTCCTGCCTGTTTGATTGTGGTGTTGTGTGATGTTCTGCTGCAAGGAATCTCTGATGTGGTGACTGATTGTTTTAGCCAAAAATTTGCCAAAGGGGGAGATTGTAGATGTTTTCAAGTTGGCTGCATTTGTGGTAAAACATTCCTGTGTGTTCTGATGTCTTGACTAATGTCATGACATTCTAAGTGTAGTGTTCTGCAGGGATGAATGGTTGAGCTAATACAGATTTTGTTGGATGTCATACTCGATGTCATGACATCAGTAATTAACAGCAGAGGCTATTATGTTTTCTGTTATGTTTCCTTATTAATCTCAGGTTGTATTTTAGGAAACTAACTATTGTGCTGATTGAATATTCAGGAGAATATTATGCAATCCTATGTGGCGCATATTTTAAGGATTAAAAATTTCAATCAAAAATCAAGGTGAATGAAAACTTCCTAAATAAGGAGATTATTTAGGAAACAAAAGATTGAAGACTTGTGTTGCAGATTTTTCTGCTGATTTGTAACAGCAAATAAGGCTGTGATTGAAGGCCCAAGTCCAGTTGGGAATAGGTTATAAATAGGAAGCTTTGTAACATAGTTTGTTAGGCAATCCGATTTTAAGAAAGATGTAATTATTAGTGTTAGCCGTGTAAGTGAACCACCCGAATTTTGGGATGGTCACTAATCTGTGCCTCGAAGCCTGTAGGTAAGAGGTTTATTTTACTCACTCAGAAGCTATGAAGCAATGAATGCAGTATTGTTCGTGGAGGAAGCTTTGAAGCAACTCCAAGTTGTATTTATTTGAGTGCTTAAAATGTTGGAAATTAGGCGGTCGATGTTGTGGCTGAGGTGTTGACTGCTAGACATCATTGCGATGATTGGGAGTGGAATAGAGATATTCCATATCTAGGGAGGATCTAGGTAGAAGGGTCATTGGGTAGTGATTAAGTGAGAAGTTGTAAACGGGGGAGTTTAACTTTGAATTGATACTGCTAATAGTGGACTTCATCCCTGGCTTGGTAGCCCCAAGAGTAGGTTGGTTGAATCGACCTGGGTGAATAATTCTGTTGTGCTTTTATTGCTTTTCTGCACTGTTATTTATATTCCTATCTTATCTGTTTCAGAATGTTAGATCAGATGTCAAGACATCCTTATATGACATCTGAGTCTAGTGTCACCAGAATTTCATGCTATAACCTAATAAACAAAAAAACATCATAAGCAATTATTCACCCGATTGTGTTATATTGTGAAACTTTGAATTAATCATCCACAATTACAAATACAAATAAACACAAATGCAACACTATGTTATAACACTGGAAGTCTTCCAATAATGTTATAACAGTACATACCTTAATGCAACGACTCTATGCATGTGGTACCAACACATGGGATTAACCCATCACATTGATCCAAACATCACCGGGATACGCTCATCGCCAATCCACTAATTCCACACAATGGGAATTAGCTTCGCTGATTCAAACAACACCGGGATACAACTACACCTATGATTTATGAATGCATGCACAACATATAGCATACAAATCATCACCAATAACTCTCCGAAGCAACACCGAGTATAACATAATCATACCTTAACACAATTCAAACAATTACATTATACATAATTCACACCGAACACAACATCACATTATAATCATGTTGTCACAACATCACCACATCTATTACGTTCATCAATAGCATTCACATAGCATTTATGAATCACAAATGACTTATTGCTTACAAGGCAATCAATGTCATTCTCAACAACCACCAAAAACCACATATAGATTTTCTAAAATTAAGCATCATGTATACATACAATTACTAAAACATATGCAGTTAAGAATATCTATATCATCTTAATATTTAAGCATATCACCATAATTCAACATATTGAATGATCCACCTATTGTACAACATACATTCATCATGTAACAATCACAACAATGCATAACAATTAGTACTCATCACTTCCATGTATCACAACTAGCACCTAGTACACAATACCAATACATAATTCGCACCAACATAACATAAGCATCACAGTTATGCTATTACAACATCACTAGATTGCCATATCTAGTCAAAATATGCACACAATGTATAAACACTACATAATAAATTAAATCAATATTTTTAAAATAAAATCGAGCCACTACTCATTAACTCAATCATGAGATAGAACATTCAATTACGTTTCCTACACTCAAAACGGTGACTAAAACGGACTTACAGTTCGAAAGTTATGACCTTCAGAAAAATTTATCAAAAAATTGAATGTCGTGAGTCGATGCATAACTTCTTCAGGTCGACACATAGGATTCCTGTCCCCCTCGGGTTCACTCAGGCCGACCCTATAGGTCGACTCATGCTGAGTTATTTTGCTGCATGAGCCGACGCAAAGATTTTTCTGGTCGACACATGGTTGTTTTATGCAGAATTTTTCTGCAATTTTGTGATTCTAGGTCTGCGATTCCTTAACCCCAAAACCCACTTTTTCCATCATTTTAAACAATTTTAAGTCTTTGAATACATGTCTAAAACTATGGTTATTGACCACATCATCTTAACACAAATCCTATTATTCTATTGCATATTAACACACCTAAATCATCCAAATCCATCCTATAGGTTCCAAAAACCCCCAAAACCCCAAAACCCACCATACATACAATAGAGATAAGCAATACACCTAATAAATTCTATTATCCCTAAACCGGTAAAAGATGCTAAAAGTAATTAGTCACCCCTTATCTTAGCCAAATTCTTAGGTTCTTCCTCTCCCTCTACTTCTGCCCTTTCACGTGTTCTTGAGTTCTCCTCTTTTGCTTCTAATCTCCTTTCTCTCCAAATTCCTTTATTTTATGAAAAATAAAAAATATCTAATAAGGCCTACATAGTTAACAGCTCCTTTTTGCTAACCACTACACTAAGCCCAATTGCTTATTTTTCATAATTCCTTCAATAACTCACCAACTCCCAAATAATTCCAATTAAATAATGGAAAATATGGGGTGTTACAACTCTCCCCCACTCAAAGAGTTTTCTTCTTTGAAAACGTACCTCAAGTAAAAAGCTCAGGATAAGAGTCCTTCATCTGACTCTCCAGCTCCCAGGTAACGTTACCACCTGCTAGTCCTCCCCAAGCTACTCTAACTAAAGCTATCTCTTTACGACGTAACTGTTTCAACTCCCGGTCTTCAATTCTCATAGGCAAAGCTTCTACCGTCAAGTTGTCTCTCGCTTGTATATCATCCATTTGGATCACATGAGAAGGATCCGCAACGTATTTCTTTAATTGCGACACATGAAACACATCATGCAAATTTGCAAGTGTCCGTGGTAAAGCAATACGATAAGCTACTTCCCCTACTCTTTCCGTAATCTAAAATGGACCAATAAAATGCGGCGTTAACTTCTTTGACTTCAGAGCTCAACCAACGCCAGTCATAGGAATAACTCTAAGAAATACATGATCTCCCTCTTGTAATTCAAGTGTTCTCCGCCTCTTATCATGATATCTTTTCTGATGACTCTGAGAAGCTTCCATCTTCTCCTAAATCATTTTAATATTTTATGTAGTCTGATGAACAGTCTCCGACCCAATCACATCACTCTCACCAGATTCATACTAGCATAATGGCGTCCTACACCTTCTACCATAAAAAACCTCAAACGGAGCCATACCAATGCTCGAATGAAAACTATTATTGTTGGTAAACTCAATCAAAGTTAGATAACTATCCCAAGCACCACATTTTTCTAACACACAAGCATGCAACAGATCGTCTAACGACTGAATCGTCCTCTCTGTCTGACCATCAGTCTGCGGATGAAAAGCAGAACTCAATCTCAACTTAGTCCTCAAAGCTTTCTTCAAACCTTCCTAGAACTTGGATCTCTATCAGACACAATCCTCGAAGGAATACCATGTAGACTCACTATCTTCTTAATATACAACTGAGCTAACTTCTCCATCGGATAATCCATTCTCATTAGTATAAAGTGAGCAGACTTCGCCAATCTGTCCACGATAACCCAAATAGCTTCACAGTTCTTAGCCGTCTTCGGTAAACCAGAAACCAAATCCTCAGATATGCTGTCCCATTTCCACTCATAAATAAACAACGGTTGCATAACTCCATATGGCTTCTAATGCTCAATCTTTGACTTCTATCAAGTCAAACAAGAATAAACAAACTCGACAATTTCTTTCTTCATTCCAGGCCACCAAAACAACTTTTTCAAATCATGATACATCTTGGTAGCACCAGGGAAATATTCAATCCACTACGGTGTCCTTCTTCAAGAATACTCTTCCTAAGCTCAACAACATCAGGAACACAAACTCGATCACCAAACTCATTATACCATTCTCGTCAATTTGGAAATCACCTCCTTTACCTTGATTAATCAAAGTCAACCTATCAACCAACTCAACATCAGTTCTCTGACCCGCTCTAATCTCATCAAGGATACCACTTGTCAGCTTCAGTATACCCAATTTAACATTATTCAGAGTATCTTCACATACCAAACTCAAGTCTCTGAATTGTTCAATTAAATCCAATTCTCTCACCATCAACATAGACATATGTAGGTACTTCCTACTCAATGCATCAGCAATGATGTTCGCCTTACCCGGATGGTAATTCAATCCAAAATCACAATCTTTAAGAAATTCTAATTATCTTATTTGCCTCATATTGAGCTCCTTCTGAACAAAGAGATACTTCAGACTCTTGTGATCACTAAATACCTCAAATCTCAAACCATACAGATAATGTCTCCATAATTTCATCACAAAGATCATAGTTGCCAACTCTAAATCATGAGTCGGATAATTCCTTTCATAAACTTTTAGTTGTTTCAAAGCATAAGCCACTACCTGTTGATTCTGCATTAATACACCACATAATCCTATCAATGAAGCATTACAATATACTACAAAAGATTCCTTCAGATTCGGCAAAATCAGAATAGGAGCACTAGTCAACCTTCTCTTCAACTCTTGGAATCCTTCTTCATATTTTGAATCCCAAATGAATGCTTGACCCTTCCTAGTTAACTTAGTTAACGACAATGCTAACTTTGAAAATCCTTTTATTAACTTTCTATAGTAACCTGCAAGACCAAGAAAACTACGAATCTTTGAAACCGACTTCGGAGCTTCCCACTAAGATACCGCTTCTATCTTCATAGGATCTACGGCAATACCATTCTTAGAAATCACATTACCAAGAAAGCTTACTTCACTTAACCAGAACTCGCACTTTGACAACTTCGCATAAAGTTTCTTCTCCAACAATTCCAATGCAAATCTAAGATATTCTGCATGCTCTTCTTCGTTCTTGGAGTATATCAGAATGTCGTCTATAAATATCACCATGAACTTATCAAGATAAGGATGAAAGATCCTATTCATATACTCCATGAAAACACTAGGTGCATTAGTGACTCCAAATGGCATCATTGTATACTCGTAATGACCATACCTCGTTCTGAATGTAGTCTTCTGAATATCGTCCACTTTCACAAGAATTTGATGATACCCTGAACTCAAATCAATTTTACTAAATACACTTGCTCCAACTAGTTGATCCATCAAATCATCAATACTCAGCAACGAATATTGATTCTTGATAGTAACTTTTTTCAACTGTCTATAATCCACACATAATCTCATAGAACCTTCTTTCTTCTTTACCAATAGCACATGCGCAACCCTACGGCAATACACTAGGACGTATAAACTTCTTCTCAAGCAAATCCTCAATTTGACTCTTCAACTCTTTCAGCTCAGATACTGACATCCGATAAGGAGCTATCGATATAGGACTAGTTCCAAGAACTAAGTCGACCGCAAACTCCCTTTCTCGTTCCAGCGGTAAATAACTTACATCCTTAAGAAATACCTCCGCAAATCGTGAACTATTGGCAATTCTTGATTTGTTCTCTTCTCATGGACATCCAAGATTGCAATCAAAGCCAATGACACAACACCATCTTGCTTAGACTCATCCATTTTAGATACTATCAAGTTGGAAAGACAGTATATTCCATCCAATACGATTGATCGGAAAACTAGCAAGTGTACTACTTTCACCGGTGTAGTTATAATGGGTTTTACCCCAAGTATCGATCACGAGAATTGCGTAGTAAATATAAATTATTATAACGAGTCAATTAAACAAAATGGAATAGGGGTGTTTTTGTTGTAATGAAATAAGTGAAGTAAAATAAATAAGCTGGAATTAAAGTTGAACTTTTTAATAAAATTAGAGTAATGCCAAGGTAGGTGTATGATGTGCTTTATAACTCCTCTGAATAAAGATCTCTTTAACAAGTTTATATGATGCAACTATTTGTTCTTAAGAGTGTTTTCCTAAGTCCTTAGTGAAAACCTTTTGGTTTACAATCCTATCGCCTAAGTCCTTAGAAACACAGGAGTAAACCAAAGCTGTAATTAATCAAGAATTTCCAAATAACCTTACGGTATCCCTAGTCCTAGGTGATAACTATAAGATTTAATTGTCTAAAAACCTTAACAACCGTAGTCCTACAAATTGTTAACCGGAGATCAATCCTTGTTTGGCCGACAAAGAAAGCATAAAAAACATTAAACAATCAAATTGCATAATACGAACATAGGATTAAAGAAATACGATATTCAGAGTCATTACAAATCAAATCAGGGACACCCCCTAGCATTGGGGGGTTTAGCCTCTCATAGTATTCAAGAAACACAAATTGAAGAGTTTAGACATTACAAAGATTAATGAAAACTCTGATCTTCAATGGTGTCCACCGTTGAATCTCTTCGTCTTCCATACCCTTGATGAAGCTATCTTCTCTCCTTGTTGGAATTCTATCGTACGATCTCCAAAAAGTGCCTTCTCCTTGTCTCTCAAATCACTTTTAACTTCTCTAGGTTTTCAGATCCCAGCCAGAATACCAAAAATGCCCCCGGGACTTTAAAAGTATCACAACATAAAAAATACAAAATTTCTGTCCGCACAGGCTGACACGGCCGTGTCACTTGACACGGGCTGACCGTGTCAGCTTCTGCCACTTTTGGGGAGAATTCTTCAGCAGGTTGGACACGGCCGTGTCATCTGACACGGTCTGACCGTGTCGGCCTTTGACTTCATAATTTGGATTTGACTTCAACATCAAAGTTGTAGCCCTTTTCGTTAGCGAAATTTGGCCACCGGAACCGCGTCATTCCGAGTTACGGAGCTCCAGTTATGATCAAAATACTACACGCTTGTCACGATTTTCAGCTTCTTTTACACCAACACTTGTGCAATTTCCATCTGATCCAGAATTAACCTACAACCACCAAGTAGAGAGATCAAAAGCACCTAATAAACAAAGATAAATGGCATAAAAACAAAATGCACACAAAATAACTAGAACTAGATGAATCAAAGAAAAACACTTAAAAACAACCACAAAGTGTTACCAAGTATGACGATCTTATGCCGAATTTATGACGAAATTAAGTAGAAATGGTGACCAATCAACGATCCTGTCTACTGTTAACAAGAGATTAAGGGTGATCAGTTCCTCAATTTGTCAATAGGTAGCCGACAACCATAATGATAGCATAAACCATTGTTACCCAACTGCAATATTATCCTCCATCTTATGTACCAAGTTACCTAAGCATAATGTCGCACGTAGAAACATCTTCTCCCTCACTTGTTTCAATCCCACCTTTGCAAACAAACAGCTAGGAACTCACCGAGTATCGACAGTTTTTCACACACATGTCGCATACCAAAGGAATAATTAACAATAAGACACTGGCCACAACGAACGACAATGCTCTGATACCACTATTGTAACACCCTTCTAAACCTCCGTGAAATATTAAATAAACTCAGAGTAAAACATGCAAAAGGATGTTACAACTCCTTGGATAAAATAAAACACTTGTCATGCTTTTCCGAGGAACACCATTCAATCAAACATGTTTAAACACGGCGGGATCAATCTTTAAAATTGGATAATGTAAACCTCAGTTATCAACATCAAAATTCACCATCTCAATTCAACAAAATTATCCAAATAAATAAAACAAGAGTTTATTAAATAACTCTAAAACAAATAACGTTCCCCAGTGTTACAAGACCATAGTATGACATCGACACAACCCAAAATAAACAGATTAAATTTACGAGCTATCCTCACCAAAGCAATAAAGCTACTACTCCTCAATCTGAAAATAGTCAACAGTAAGAGTGAGACATACTCACAATTAACAAATGTTATAAGCTCATAAACAACAAAACATCATAAGCAATTGTTCACCCGATTCGTTATATTACATAACTTAGAATTAACCATCCACAGTTACTGTAACGCCCGGAAATTCATTAATTATATAAATGAATTATTAAGGATTTATTTGTTGGAATTAGTCGATGTTGGGAATTACCGGTGTTATTATAAGAGGCGTAAATTGGATTAATATATCGTTTGAGTTGATAAGGTTGTAGTCAGGTAAATGGTCGGTTTGGTCGAAAGAAATTAATATTAGAAATAATATTAGTTTTATGAGAATATTATTTAATTTATTTGAGTTGAGTAGTTTGTGGGAAATAGCAAAGTTAGAGGTATTGTGTAGTAGGCCCATTAAGACAATTGGTAGATTTAATATTTTATTAAGTTATTAGAAATAAGAAAGTATATCAGGTAGTGTTATCAGCAAGAAAAATAAGGTTTTGTACGTAGCAGCTAGGGTTTTGGCAAGAGAGGCACCAAGGACTTGAGGAGATAGTTGCATCTGAGCTGTTGCTGATAATTGCTAGGAGGAGGATACATAGAGTTGGAAACTTCGGCAAAGCTGGGTCGAACCGGAAATTATAGAGCGACCTCCAATCTAAGGTAAGGGTGGGGTTCAATCTCTATAACCAGATTTATGATAAATTGTATGTGGGGTAAGTCGTATGAAGTTTTCATGGATTAATTGTTGTTTTCGGTTGTGTTTAATTATCGTGAATTGATAGCGAATTTGTTGAGGTTAACTGATTGTCGAAGATTGTTCTGTGTTAGTGTAATTGTTAAGTTTTTGTAAAATATATGTTGTATTGGTTGGATTAAGAAGGAAACTGAAGATCGAGAATAAAGGAAAGTTACAGGAAAAAACTAAACGCAGAGTTAAAGAGGAAGATGAAAGAAACGTTGGGGACGGGGGCCACCATGTGCAAGGGGCAAGCGCCCCATCGTATGAAGAGCAAGTAGGCCACCAGCAAAAGGCATGGAGGGCTGTTAGGGACCAAATATAGTAGTAAATTTCACATCTTTTTATTGGTCCCTTTTAACCAATTTCTATTCAAATCATATGTTTTTAATCACACAATAGGCAAATATGTAATTATTCTTGTTTTAATTCTATTTGAGTAGGTATTTCACTTTCATTGCTAGTTTTGTAGAATTTTACATCATGAGTTGATCAAAGAGGATACAAGCGGAGATAACGCAAGAAGGCTGCCAAGAAACCAAAGAAGAAGTCATCATCAAGCCAGTTCGCGCCGCAACCAGCTGTTGGCGCCGCGAACTGAGTCAAAATCAGAAGTGTCCAAGTCAGCTCAGTTGGCGCCGCGTCCTCCTGTTGGCGCCGCGAACTGAGCGAATCCAGCCAGCGTGTTTAAGTGAAGATTCTGACTTTTGGGGAGGCATATGAAGTGGTGGCGTGGTAGACAACAAAAAATCACTTTTTGGGGCTATTCACTTCTATTGGTTCATGTGGGTGGCAAAAGGGATGGCAATCATTTCCTTTTGTCTCATTAGAAAGCAAATGGATGTAATTTTAATATAACTTGAGTTTTCAAATTTTAGAACATTACACTATTCCATTGCACAAAAACAGTAGAGAAAAACTATGTTGGAGGCAAAAACGGGATTTCATATCTTTGCAAACTTTCTACCATGGTGATGAGTAGCTAAACCATCCTCTTTGCTAAGATTAGAGGTAGCTATTCCTTTTACTCTATGTATCTCTCTTGAACATCTTTGTATGTGAATCTTATTGAATGAATGTAGAATGAATCTTTTGTTTTAAATTCTTATCTTTGATTTATACTATTGTAGAAATAGATAGTATAAATTATGTTCTAGAGATTTATTCAAGTAATGCATAAGTTGTAGAAATAGATTTATGCATTGTTTTTCTATATGTATTGCTAGCCAAAGATTGTTAAAATAATGTTTTGAGTGAAGAAATTGCCAAGAGATTATTTTAATAAGTATCACAATATTACTTAGACATAAGTATTATTGAGGGAATACTAGATTATGTTCATGATATTTGAATTCACATACTTGGTTTGATTAGATACATGAGTTTGGAATAGTGAATCCTAATCTTGGCAAAGTACTTTTTATTTGAAGAAAACTATATTTTGTCATTTTGATCTTATTTCATAAAATCAAGATTAATTCCAAACACAAACCAAACCAATTTTTATTTGTCAACTTAAAATAATCACAACTACAGAACGGCGGTAATATCACCCAATCTCTGTGGATACAATACAAAAATATTTGCCGAAAGTATACTTTTCAACAAGGGCGCCCCATGAATAAGAGAGAGAGAGAGAGAGAGAGAGAGAGAGAGAGAGAGAGGGGGGGGGGCAGACGTCCCTTATGTGTGGGGTTGGGCGTCCTAGCCTTTTCTCCTTTTTGTTATTTTAATTGTTTCGTTTTATTTTGTGTGAATTGTAGTGGTTGCTTGCTGTAACAAATGGGCATATTAAAAGGAGTAGCATATTATATATAAATATATAATGGAACAAATTAACTCAGTGGTAACTAATGGAGTTAATTAATTAACCGGTGGTAGTCGAAAGGTCAGTATAAATAAGTAGTGTAATAACAGAGCTAGCATTATAATAGCAGTGTTTTGTGCGAGTGTATAATGCAGTGAATAATTTAGCATTACTATGGATTAATTGGTAGTAGAATGTATATATATATATATATATATATATATATATATATATATATATATATATATATATATATATATATAGGGCATATCATATGAGAATGACTTTTTTATATGAGAATATGAGAATGAATCTGAACCATTGAATTTTAAAATAAATGGTGGAGATTATGGGTGAATCTTTTTTTTCTCTCTCCTACATCATTTATTTCAAAATATAGGAGAGAGAAAAAAAGATTCACCCATAATCTCCACCATTTATTTTAAAATTCAATGGTTCAGATTCATTCTCACATTCTCATATAAAAAAGTCATTCTCATATGATATGCCCTCTATATATATATATATTATAGTAGTGAAATTATCAGATTGGTACATTATAGCAGATGCATTTTTTTAATGGTAACAAATTTCATAACTAATGGACTGCAGATCCAGTAGAATTACCTAGTTTGGATATAAATATTGAGTAGTAACAATATATAATTACAAGATATAGTTGTTGCAGAGATAATATAAATTAGTTAGATTACAAAGTTAATAATAGTAAACTAGCTGAGCTATTAATTTAGTAGGGTTAGCATTCAGCAGAGTGGTTGTTTAGCTAGCAGAGTAATTGGTAGCAGAAGTTGTAGATTGCAGGAATTTAGTAAATTGCAAAACCAGATGAAACTAGCAGCAAAGTTGGAAGTTATCTATTTTAGTAGAGGATTAAATTAGCAGTAATACTAGAGGTTGATGAAATCAGCACCAAATAGTAATATTAGTTGTTTTAACTGGTATAATTGTTTAACCGAAATTAGCTAAAATTTTGTAGCAATAACTAGTAAATGGTTGTAGTTAGTTTTGGTTGGTGTGATGTATGGAATTGGTCGGATAAGTAGAATTGAGCGGTAAAATTAGTTGTCCAGTATTAGTTGAAAATTTGTCGGAGTAAGTCTTATATACTAATATGTATTTTTGGTTGATCTGTTTTGTTATAATTATGTCGAATAAGTCGATTTGCAGGTACAACTGAATTGTCCCGATTTATGGACATGTTTGAGTTATAGGTCGAATGACCAGCGTTGATTTAAGTTGATGTAATTGATGCATGTTTAAGTTGTTGTTGTTGTTATGGTTGATGTTGTTGTTGTATGTCATTCATAAAGTCGCACACATTGCATGATTAAGTTAGCCTTGATGGCACCACGTTGAAAGTTGAAGGCTCATGCCTTGGCCTTGATGGCACCACGTTGAAGGCTTATGCCTTGTTGAAATGCCTCAATAACCTGGCATATGCTTAAGTTGGGAGTTATGCTATAAGTGGTACCACATGCATCTGCATAGTTGTGTTAGACGATTGGGATGGTCTAAAGGGGGGTGAATAGACCACCTTTTTCCGACTTAAGAAAAATTTAGATTTTGAAATGTGATTCCCCGGAATCAAACTTATCGTCTTGAACGATCAAGTTATCGGGGACCGGATATGTGCAATAACCGAAACTGATGAAAACTATGAATTTTAATTACACGCTTTAACGAAATTATAAATTGGCTAGCATACACACTTAAAAGAGTCTTACTCGCAATGAATTGTTTAACTCAAATTGAATGTGTACTTTTATCAAACACTTGGTGAGCGATTTTCACCAAGCTTCAATTTTTGCTCAACTATGAATTATTACCAAAAACGAATATTGAAAAGATAAAACTAAAGACGATAAAGAACACGAGATTTGTTAAGGCAGTTCCTCTATCGTCCTCGCAGGAGTACGTCTGCCCCTAAATTCAAATGAAATTAGGAAAGTTTTATTTGATTGCAAAATGTTTTATAAGGAAAGAGTTTACCAATCACCAACTACACACATGCAGTAAAATTGAATACAATTCTTTCCTCCCCTTGATTCAAGTAGAACCAAGTCAATGTCAATGATCTTCACCGATCAAGACCCCGATCCTTCCTTTTTCATCCTCCGGTTGTAGCAAATTTGATGAGCGAATCTACAATCCCTCAATTCCTTATGCTCAGCTGAATCGAACCCAAAGCGAAGCGATCGTCAAAAACCTTCAAATCAAACCCTTGATGTATAAGGAAAAACCCTAAGGTTTTATACAAGAAACACCCATAACAATCTTCACTCGAACAAGACAATTGTCTACCGTCGAACCTTATCAACACACGTTCCTTACTCCGATCGAAAAAGATTATCATGTGTGATTTTCGATCAATAAGAGAAAGGTTGAAGATGAGAAGAAGCTTGAGTATATCTTTCACGTTTCTTGTTGATTTGCTTGAGAATGATCAATTACTATATATACCACACCCTTTGCATTAGCCAATTAAACACAACAGAAAATCAATAAATTTAGCAATAGGTCGACTTGTCCATCTGTGTAGGTCGACCTATTGAAGTCCTGCACTTGTTTTTGAAGCAAACACGACACGTGCGTCGACCTGTAGGGTCGGCGTGCGCATACCTGAGGTTTCCCCAAAGTTCCATGCGTCGACCTGTAGGGTCGACGTGCACATACCCGAGGTTTCCTCAAAATGCCATGCGTCGACCTGAGTTAGCAATGCGTCGATGCATTCAGCTCCTACACAGAATATTTCTTAAGTCCACCAAATAGGTCGACCTATACCATTGGTGCGTCGACCTGTTGACTGAATTTTGCCAAAAATGCCTTTCCTTAATGCATCCACTTGTTTCCTTTGTTTCCACATTGATTGTGTCAAGTTCTCAATGTTTTGACATCATGAAAATACACATTTTCCCTCACATACTCCCCCTTTTTGATGATGGCAAAACTTGTGAATTTTGACGAGTGCACTAAGCAAATTTTCCCTTTGACACAATGCCTTTTCATTATTGATTGTTCCCCCTATCTGCTTGCTCCCCCTATCTTGGTGCATATATTTGCTGTAGTGTCTGGGCTAACCCAATACCTTCTCCCCCTTTGACAACATCAAAAAGAGACAAGCAATATTATACATACATGGTGGGTATGATATCATTCAATGTTGATCATAATCAAACCCTTTTTCAATCATAGTCAAATAGCACATATTCACATAAAACAATGCTAAATACAATATAAAAGGCAGCAATAACATAAATTACCAAACAAGCCATGAACATATAGCTCAATGTATCAGTCTTACACAAACACATAGTATAGGTAAGAATTGTTCAGATAAAACAATAAAATAAAGTACACAAAACAGATAAATTGTTCATAGAATATGCTTAATGATTAATGCATGAAAAAGAACTCTAGGCATCATCATTTTCATTTCTGTCTTGATCCGGAGGTGGAGGTTGAGTAGCATGAACTTGAGTAAATGAATAGTGTTGCATGAAGGCATTTGTGAAGGAGGTGAGGTGGTTGCTTTGCGAATCAATCATACCATAAAGTGTGTTGTACCTTTGCTCTTGAATGGTTGAGTAAGCCGTAAATTGTTCACCTTGCTCAGTGACACGGGAGGTCAAAGTAGTAAGGCACTCATTCATTAAGTTTTGATTCTCAATTTGTTGAAGGCGCATAGCCTCAAGCAAATTTGAAACATTGGAGCTTTCATTTCCAGCACTCACATCTTCATCTTCATCTTCACCTTCATTCTCTTCACCTTCTTCAACATCCATATCATCTTCATCATCACTGTTTCCTCTGTTTAGGTCCACATTGTTTCCTCTTAGCACAGCTCGGTAGGATCCGGAGGTATGATTGTAGAAGAATCCCATCATGTTCAGAGTTTTCTTGGTGAACTCTTGGTCAATTGGAATGGACACCATGGGGAGATGTTGAATCCAATATTTGCCTTGTTCAGCACCCATTGAATGAACGAGGCATAGCAAAGTGCGGTGCCTCTACCATATTCTTTCAACTCAAACATCCTCTTCATGATGAAGTGAGGCCAATTCACTTGAATTACCCTCTTGATTAGCCAACCTAGATATACCTCTTGTTGATCAACACGAGAGTATCCACCTTGCTTAGGTCGGATGATTCGTGCCACAATCCACTGCAAAATTCTATCAACTATTTTCAGCAAACCAGTAGTAGTAGTTCTTGGAAACAAATTGCTCCGAACAACATGATCAGCATGGGGGCGCCTCAACATATTGTTCAAGGCAACATTGTAGTCAAATTGAGCCATCACATTTGTATCAGTCACAGTTACCGCATCATCACTTAGCGGAAATAGACCGACATGCTTCCAAGTATTGTCGGTGATGGCATATCTAGTAGTGCCCATCTGAAAATTGAACGAGCTACCATGGAAGGTTCCTTCCATTCCATTATAGAAAAATCCGAACCAAATCCTCATTATAATCACGACTCAATTCCAGAAATGTACCCAATTTTTGAACATTACGCAAATCAACAATCTGTTCCAGATGTAGTCTACGCAGGGTTCCACTAAACAACATGAATTGCTTAATAATCTTCCTCTTGCTAAACTTAGAAGAGTAGGATTCAACTAGTTCATCAGATATGAGAGAGAGAGAGCAGTTACCAGTTCAGGTTGTTGTTGAGAAGAGGAGTCTCCCTTGTGAGCTCTCTTTCTTGAGGACTTGTGTGAAGCCATTGGTGAATGATTGAGAGAATTTTGAGAGAATTGGAGTTGGAAATTTTAGAGTTTGCAGACGGAGAGGTCGACGGCACAGAGAGAAAGAGGAGGAAATGATTTTTCCCTTCACCCCTTTTTAAATTTAACCTATTTTTGAAAATCTGCGACCGATGCGTCGACCTATGCAGGTCATGCGTCGACACATTAGCTTCAAATTTTTAAAAAATTTCTTGTGATAGGTCGACTCATAGAAAGGGTAGGTCGACCTATTTTTGGAATTTTTCAAAAATTGGTTAAATTCAATATATGTATGCATGAGACTACCAAAATATGCATAAAACATACACACTTATGAACAAGTAGCAAGTTTACCATGTTGATGCATTATCATGAGAAGAGTCTAAGGTTGAAACGATATTACCTTTACACATGAGAGATAGAGAAATATGCCCTCACATATCTTGAATAAACACTTCAACACATTTATGAGAGCATAGATAATAATAATAATGATAATAAATAGAGCACATGCAACTACTCATAGTTGCAACCTATCTGATATATCAAGGACACCAAGTTCTCTACGAATGTGAAGGAAAGGCTCGGTAGCGAGTGGTTTTGTAAAGATATCGGCAAGTTGATTTTTGCTTTCAACATGCTCAAACACTACATCACCTTTCTCCACATGGTCTCTAAGAAAATGGTGTGGAATTTCTATGTGTTTAGTGCGAGAGTGCAAGACCGGATTTTTGGTTAAATTTATAGCACTTGTGTTATCACAAAAGATGGGAATATGATCAAGCTTGACATTGAAGTCAAGTAATTGTTGCTTGAGCCATAAGATTTGAGCACAACAATTACCGGCCGCCACATATTCCGCCTCGGCGGTTGACAGAGCAACAGAAACCTGTTTCTTGCTATGCCAACTTACTAAGGAGTTTGAGAAAAACTGACATGTACCACTAATGCTTTTCCTATCCAATTTGCAACCGGAAAAGTCAGAATCGAAATACCCAACCAAAGAACAATCACTACCTTTGGAGAACCATAAGCCAGGCTTAGTTGTATCAACAAGATACCTAAGTATGCGCTTAACGACTTTTAAGTGAGACTCCTTAGGACATGATTGGTATCTTGCACACATGCAAACACTAAACATAATATCAGGACGAGAAGCGGTAAGGTAAAGTAGGGAACCGATCATACCTCTATACATTTTTACATCAACCGACTTACCATGTTCATCCCGATCAAGATTTACCGCGGTAGGCATTGGGGTGTTAATGGCCTTTGACTTTGCCATGTCAAAGCGTTTGATAAGCTCTTGACAATACTTAGCTTGACTCACAAATGTGCCTTCCTTTAGTTGCTTTATTTGGAGTCCAAGAAAGTAGTTTAGTTCACCCATCATGCTCATCTCAAATTCTCCCTGCATAAGCTTAGAAAACTCCTTGACAAGAGTCATGTTAGTAGACCCAAAAATAACATCATCAACATACACTTGAACCAATATAGAATGATTTTCATGTCTTTTAATGAATAGGGTGGTATCTACCTTCCCTCTTGAGAAACCTTGATTTATCAAAAAGTTACTAAGCCGCTCGTACCAAGCTCTTGGAGCTTGTTTAAGACCGTACAAGACACGCTTAAGTTTATAAACATGATCGGGATAATCAATGTTTTCAAAGCCGGGAGGTTGAGATACATAGACCTTTTCATTAATAAACCCATTTAGAAAAGCACTCTTAACATCCATTTGATATAGCTTAAAATTTTGTGAACATGCAAATGCAATTAACAAGCGTATTGCTTCGAGTCGGGCGACTGGAGCATAAGTCTCCTCATAATCGATCCCTTCCTCTTGGCTATACCCTTGAGCAACAAGACGGGCCTTGTTGCGAGTAATAATCCTGTTTTCGTCTAGTTTGTTCCTAAACACCCATTTAGTGCCAATTACTCGATGGTCTCGCGGAGGAGGGACAAGGTCCCAAACCTCATTTCTCTTAAATTGGTTCAGCTCCTCTTGCATAGCTAAATACCAATGCTCATCGACTAATGCATCTTTGGAATTTTTAGGCTCAATTTGAGAGATGAAAGAATAATAAAAACAAAAGTTACTTATCCTTGACCGTGTTGTTACTTCTTTTGATATGTCTCCTAGAATGTTTTCCATAGGGTGGTCCTTAGAAGATTTCCATTCAAGAGGAAGATCACTCTTGTAACTTGGTTGGTCTTCCACTTTCTCTTTAGGTGCTTGATCCACTTCCTCTTTAATATTCTCGGGTGAGAGGCAATCTTTATCTTTCTCAAGCTTAGCATCCGGATCCTTAAGTATACTCTCAGTTGAGATACCTGCACCATTAAGAACACTACCTTTTCCGACAACTTTCGGACAAGACTCATCAAAAGAAACGTGTACGAACTCTTCAACAATATGTAACCTTTTGTTGTATACTCTATAAGCTTTACTAGATTGAGCGTATCCTAGAAAGATACCCTCATCCGCTTTTGCATCAAATTTACCAAGGTTTTCCTTTCCATTATTTAAAACAAAGCATTTACATCCAAATACGTGAAAGTGGAATATGTTTGGCTTTCTTCCTTTTAAGAGTTCATACGGTGTTTTGTTTAGAATAGGTCGTATCAAGATCCTATTTAAAACATATCAAGCCGTATTATGGCATCGGCCCAAAAATATTTTGGAAGCCCATGTTCATTAATCATAGTTCTCCCAAGTTCTTCCAAAACACGGTTTTTACGTTCCACCACTCCATTTTGTTGTAGAGTTCATGGTGCGGAGAAGTTATGATTAATGCCATGATTTCAACAGAGCTCTTCAAAAAGATGATTTTCAAACTCACCCCCATGATCACTTAGGATGGTTACAACGCTAGTGTTCAACTTATTTTGAAACATTTTGGAAAATTTCTCAAATGCGGAGAAGGTGTCACTTTTGCTTGCCAAGAAGATCGTCCAACAATACCTAGAGAAATCATCAACTATGACAAACCCATAATAGTTCCCACCTAGACTTTTTATTCTAGATGGTCCAAAAAGGTCCATATGAAGAAGTTCAAGAGGTCTCGTTGTAGATACAATGTTTTTAGATTTAAAAGAGATCCTCGTTTGCTTCCCCATTTGGCACGTATCACATAAGTGATCTTTGGAGAACTTAATTTTGGGTAGGCCAACTACTAGGTCTTTTGAGACAATTTTATTGAGCAAGTCAAAGTTGACGTGAGCCAAACGTCTATGTCAAAGCCATGAGTCTTCACTCATAGTTGCTAGACATTTGGCCTCAGTCAAAGATACCTCATTTAGGTCAAGCATGTATACATTGTTTACCCTCGGGCCTGTGAACACATCATCTTTCTTATAATCGTTTCTAATTGTGCAACTTTCTTTTGAAAACGATACCGAGTATCCTTTGTCGCACAATTGACTGATGCTAATAAGATCGTGTTTAAGGCCTTCAACTAGAAGGACGTCAGAGATAGTAGTAGAAGAGGGATTACCTACACTACCTTTACCGAGTATTACACCCTTGTTGTTATCACCATAGGTCACAAATCCTTTCTTCTTAGCCACAAAGTCATAGAATAGAACCCGTCATATGTCTTAAGCATCCGCTATCTAGAAACCATCTTCTCTCGGATGGCTCAAGATATTCCACCTACAAATTTAAACAAGGGAAATAGGTACCCAATTTTCACTGGGTCCTTGTGTGTGAGTGAAACAAAGGTTGCTCTTGGGAATCCATTTGAAAATGCCTTTGGGAACCAAAAATCTCCTAAAGCGACATTTTCTAATGGTATGATCCCTTTTGCAACAATATAAACATGTTGAGTTTGAATGGTCATTACATTTGCTAGATTGATCTTTTATCACATAAATGTATCGTTGATATGGATTTATCATACTATTTTTGAAATGTGATCGATCAATGGCATGTGTAATTTTAGGTTGTGAAGCCTTTTCTAATTTGGCTTTGATATTTTTAACTTCTTTTTGCCAAATGTGACAAGTTTCACATCCTCCCCATCTAAACCAAGAACTCTTGCCATCTTCGATTTTGTCTTTGATACTTTCAATCATAGATTCCTTGAGAGTTTCTACTTCCTTTTCGGAATTGGAAACTTTCTTCTCAAGATATTTGAAAATCTTTTTATTTGAAGCTAAGTGTTGAAAGGCTTCCTTAGCTTCATGATATAAAGTATCAAAGGCATGTTTTAATTCAAAATAAGACATAGCATCAACATTATTATATTTCTCATGACTTACAATCTTTTTCTTCTTTTGATGTGCCATGAGACATAGGTTGACCGTTTCCTCTTCATCACTCGAGCTTTCTTTGCTAGATGAGTCACTATCACTCTTCCAAGCGATATAGGCTCTTCTTCCTTTTTTTTGCTTCTTTTGAGGTTTGCTCTTTGCCTTATCTTTCTTAAGCGAGGGGCAATCCGGCTTGTAGTGACCCGGCTTACCACAATTGTAACAAGATCCTCTAGGTTTAGTCTTCTTACTCTCATCTTGCTTGTTAGGCTTTGCTTGACGTCTATAGTCAACTAGATTGTTGTCCGAGTGTTTGATTTCATTCTTTCGAAGATACTTACTATACCTTCTCACGAACAAACCCATGTCTTCATCCGGACTATCATCCTCGTCACTAGACTCACTATCACACGCATCTTTGGTGGATGACTTTGAACTTGAAGCCTTTAGAGCGATAGACTTCTTTTCGGTGTCCTTTGACTTCTCTTTCTTTTCTTTCTTTTCGTGCTTGTTTAGGTTCATGAGATCTTGCTCATGTTCTTCAAGCTTTCCAAATAGAGCCGTGAGATCCAATGTAGAGAGATCGTTGGCTTCTTTGATTGCCGTGACCTTAGGTTGCCATTCCCTACTAAGACATCTCAAAACTTTATTAGTATCTACAGCATTGGGAGTAATGTGTCCCAAAGTGTGTAAACGATTGATAATATGAAAAAATCTCTTTTGCATTTCCGCAATGGTTTCACCTTGCTTCATGTGAAAGAGATCAAACTCTTGCGTTAAAGTATTGATTCTAGCTAGCTTAACATTATTAGTTTCTTCATGGGCGACTTGTAATGCATCCCATATTGCCTTAGCCGTTTGGTAATGTGATACGCGAAAGTACTCATCGACCCCTAAGGAAGCTATAATCATGCTTCTAGCTTTCCAATCATACGTGTAATTCTTTTCATCTTTTTCATCCCATTGTGCTTGAGGTTTAGGTCTGGTAACGCCTGCATCGTTGGTTATGGTGATAGCCATAGGACCATTGACGATGACATCCCAGATTTTTCTATCAACGGAGTTGATATGAATGCACATACAGTCTTTCCAATAACTATAGTTTTCTCCGGTGAAAACAGGCGCTATATTATACGCCCCTTTTTTACCGTTCTCCATTTTCTAAAAAGTTATATGCCAAGCACTAGATAAACCGGCACTCGTGATACCACTTGTTAGACGATAGGGATGGTATAGAGGGGGGTGAATAGACCACCTTTTTTCGACTTAAGAAAAATTTAGCTTTTGAAACGTGATTCCCCGGAATCAAACTTATCGTCTTGAATGATCAAGTTATCGGGGACCAGATATGTGCAATAACCGAAATAGATGAAAACTATGAATTTTAATTACACGCTTTAACGAAATTATCTATTGGCTAGCATACACACTTAAAAGAGTCTTACTCGCAATGAACTGTTTAACTCAAATTGAACAAAAATTGAATGTGTACTTTTATCAAACACTTGGTGAGCGATTTTCACCAAGCTTCAATTTTTGCTCAACTATGAATTATTACCAAAAACGAATATTGAAAAGATAAAACTAAAGACGATAAAGAACACGAGATTTATTAAGGCAGTTCCTCTATCGTCCTCGCAGGAGTACGTCTGCCCCTAATTTCAAATGAAATTAGGAAAGTTTTATTTGATTGCAAAATGTTTAAAAAGGAAAGAGTTTACCAATCACCAACTACACACATGCAGTAAAATTGAATACAATTCTTTCCTCCCCTTGATTCAAGTAGAACCAAGTCAATGTCAATGATCTTCACCGATCAAGACCCCGATCCTTCCTTTTTCAATCCTCTGGTTGTAGCAAATTTGATGAGCGAATCTACAATCCCTCAATTCCTCATGCTCGGCTGAATCGAACCCAAAGCGAAGCGATCGTCAAAAACCTTCAAATCATACCCTTGATGTGGAAGGAAAAACCCTAAGGTTTTATACAAGAAACACCCTCAACAATCTTCACTCGAACAAGACAATTGTCTACCGTCGAACCTTATCAACGCACGTTCCTTACTCCGATCGAAAAAAGATTATTATGTGTGATTTTCGATCAATAAGTGAAAGGTTAAAGATGAGAAGAAGCTTGAGTATATCTTTCACGTTTCTTGTTGATTTGCATGAGAATGATCAATTACTATATATACCACACCCTTTGCATTAGCGAATTAAACACAGCAGAAAATCAGTAAATTTAGCGATAGGTCGACCTGTCCATCTGTGTAGGTCGACCTATTGAAGTCCTGCACTTGTTTTTGAAGCAAACACGACACATGCGTCGACCTATATGGTTGGCGTGCGCATACCCGAGGTTTCCCCAAAGTCCATGCGTTGACTTGTAGGGTCGACGTGCGCATACCCGAGGTTTCCTCAAAATGCCATGCGTCGACCTGAGTTAGCAATGCGTCGACGCATTCAGCTCCTACACAACATTTTTCTTAAGTCCACCAAATAGGTCGACCTATACCATTGATGCGTCGACCTGTTTGACTGAATTTTTCCAAAAATGCCTTTCTTTAATGCATCCACTTGTTTCCTTTGTTTCCACATTGGTTGTGTCAAGTTCACAATGTTTTGACATCATGAAAATACACATTTTCCCTCACACGTTGAGTCGCATATTGAGTCACGTGTTAAAGTTATCGTTATTATTCGTTGTTTATTGATTGTCGTTGTGTTGTTGTTATAAGTTGTTTTTTCTATAAGTTGTTATTGTTGTGAGTTGTTGTTGTTATAAGATGCTGGTGTTATTAAGTTATGTTGATTAAGTTGTTACGTTGATTTAATAAGTGGCTTGTTGTTATTACTAAGTGGTTTGTTGGTTGTTGTATAGTTATTGTTATGAAGTGGTGGAATTTGTATGATTATGATCTAATATACTGTTTTTCATACTCCTGTTTATACTTATTCGATATCTCACTCTTTCTTTTGTTTCGCCGTTACCTTTATACTGGTAACGTGCAGGTGATACGCAGTGATGAAGATTTAGTAGCTTCATCGAGTCCAAGTTGGTGTGTCGCTCTGATACTGGATAACTATGTTGATACATGAAGAGAAATTGTTGATGTTAAAATGGTTTTAAGTTTAAAAGATGCTATGTTATCAAAGTTGATTAATGTAGTTCCGCTGCTTATTTTTAATAAAGTTGATTCATGTGGTTTTTAGTTCATCCGAGTATTTGTGTTATGTATCCATGATAGCATGATATTTTTATTAAGTTGAATTGTAATACTCCAATTGTTTGTCGTAAAAGAATTTTATTACTCTATTTTCTTAATAATTACCGGAGTAGAATTGGGGTGTTACAGTTACGAATACAAACAAACACAAATGCAACACCACGTTATAACACTGGAAGTCTTCTAATCATATTATAACAATATATACATTAATGCAACGACTCTATGCATGTGGTACCAAACAACATTGGGATACAGCTACACCTATGATTTATGAATGCATGCACATCATATAACATACAAATCATCACTAGTAACTCACCGAAGCAACACCGAGTATAATGTATTCATACATCAACACAATTCAAACAACATCGGGATACAACTACACCTATGATTTATGAATGCATGCACATCATATAACATACAAACCATCACCAGTAACTCACCGAAGCAACACCGAGTATAATGTATTCATACATCAACACAATTCAAACAATTACATTATACATAATTCACACCGAACACAACATCACATTATAATCATGTTGTCACAATATCACCACATCTATTACGTTCATCAATAGCATTCACATAACATTTATCAATCACAAATGACATATTTCATACAACACAATCAATGTCGTTCTCAACAACTACCAAAAACCACATATAAATTTGCTAAATTTAAGCCTCATGTATACATACAATATTGCCAAAATATATGCAATTAAGAATTATCTATATCATCTTAACATTTATGCATATCACCATAATTCAACATATTAAATTATCCACCTATTGTACAACATACATTCCTCATGTAACAATCACAACAATGCATAACAATTAGCATTCATCAATTCCATGTATCACAACTAGCACCTAGTACACAATACCAATACATAATTCTCCCCAACATAACATAAGCATCACAGTTATGCTATTACAACATAACCGCATTGCCACATCTAGTCAAAATATGCACACAATGTATAAACACTCCATAATAAAAATAGAGATTTTTAAAATAAAATCGAGCCACTACTCATTAACCCAACTCATTATGTAGAACATTCAGTTATCTTTCCAACGCTCAAAACGGTGACTAAAACGGACTTACGGTTTGAAAGTTATGACCTTCGGAAAAATTTGTCAAAAAATTGAATGTTGTGAGCCGACACATAACTTCTTCAGGTCGACGCATAGGATTCCTGTCCCCCTCGGGTTTACTCAGGCCGACCCTATAGGTCGACGCATGGATATCTGTAAATATCCGCGGATATCTTAAAACCCACGGATTACCCGTTTAGCGGATATCTGACAGATATGGGGCGGATATGGATATCATATTTAGCCAACGGGGCGGACACAAATATCATATTATCCGTCCCCATGGATATCCATTTACATCCTTAGTCACATGTTATTATTTATCAAGTTGATGTAGGACTCTAAGGCTATGTTTAAGAGTTTAGAGGGGAAGGGAGGGGAGGGCTTTGAAAAATATGAAGGGTTGGAGGAAAAGAATAGAAAGATTTTAGTTTGGAGGATTTGATTTTCTTCGTAACACCAAAAACCCCCTAATTTGGGAGAACTCAAAATTTGTATTAAAAAAGGGTTTTGGAGGGCTTACACAAAATGTTCAAATATCACTTTTGTTGTTATAGTATTTCAAAAAGTAAATATACATTAATGATAAACATTATTTTATCATTCTAAACAAAAAAAATTTTTCAAAAAATGTTAAAAATTTCTATATTTTAAAAAAAAATCAATTTTCGAAGCCCTCCCTTCCCCTCTCTCAAAACTCTCAAACATAGCCTAAAAGTCTATGCATGCAAGGCGAGCAAGACCCCTGGTTTCTAATCTCTGTTTGCATATGACCTTCTTCTTTACAAGAGGCCACAAGTTTATTGTCTCAAACACTATTTGGACCAATTCTGTCAAGCCTCTTGCCAAAAAAAATAACTCTTAGAAAATTTAGATTTATTTTTCACTGAGCCCCAACTTCGATAGGAGAATAGATCATGCAACATATAAGATTTAGGAAAGTCTCTAGTTTGGAAAAATATCTTAGGGTAAAGTTCAAAGACGGTTAAGTGGTTGGAAGAATCAATGTTTGAGTTTGTCCGGAAAAATCAATGTTTAAGCCGGAAGACCTTCAATAAGTAAATTTGTGTTGAGTTCTATACCTCATTATATTTGTGTTGAGTTCTATACCTTATTTTCATATGGAATATGCTATAATCCCTACTACTTTGAAATATACAATCTTTTCAAGATGAAAAAATATTTTGCTGAAATATTTTTTCCTTTGGCACGCATTTGATATTATCGGAGTAACCATTGCATACATTTATTTTATTGATAATTTGATTATATGTTCCACGGGTGTAATTTCTCAGTCTCTCTTTGATTAAACACAAAGCAGTTTGCCACTAATCTATTGCGTGACATCAATAGTTTACGTCTAAGAAGTTGAAATTGTATGATAATCATTAAAGATTAAAGAAACTTTATTAGATAATAATGTCCCCTTCTCAATTTTTTTTTTTGAAAAAAAATAAAAATAGAGATTTACATAAATCTGACTTGAGTCAGAACTATAGAAAAAGAAACTCACAAGTTGTAATTCCAGTTCCTGGTTATTCAGGTTCTTAAACGTTGATTCTTGATTTTGCAGTGTATGATGCTTTCTCGCCATTTAAATGCATATTGTGTATTATGGGATTGGATAACTTGCCTAGAACTGTCTTCATGTATTATCATAACTTTTGGTCTCATTCCCTGAGGATACTTTCACAGAGTCATCTGTAATACTGAGGATTTCGCAACACTACTGTGAACCATGACCTCAATTTCATTTCATTTCATAGGACAACCTTCCAAAACAACGCCAACATTTCCTCATAATCAATGGCTACCAGTTAATGGTGGACAGCAATGCTCCTTTTGCTAGGAAATTTGGCAGAAGTGAACCTGTCTTTGATAAGACATCAAACACTTGGGACGAAATGCAAATGGTTAACTGCTTGGTATGTGGTTCAGAAAGCGAATTGAAACATCACTAAACAGTATTCCATCCTAAGAGATATAACTGAACTTGAGCCTGGTACCTGAGCAGAAAGGCTGAAACACATTATCAGTGATTTATCACCAGCAGAAGACTTTCACGCAAATTAGTGTTCTTGACACTCGCGAAACCGAAAATGCTAAATTGCTCTTTGCTACTTTTTCATCACCAAACAGATGAGATGGAAAAGGTTGCTGTGTGATGAAAAATAAAAGATGAGTAACAAACTGGAAAACAAAAATGTCTATTTCAGACAGAATATTTTATACAAATTTGTAGCCATAATGTATCAGCTAGTTCATGAAAATCACAAAAGTTTAGTGCATGATCGATAATTATTGCAACTGTGGTACTCTCTATATAACAAGAAAAAATTATGAATGTAAATTAATAAAGCCTGAGAGCAAGATGTCGATAATGCTTACACAAGCACACTATGAAATATCTCCAAATTCTTTTTGCAATAGCATGCTCTAGTATTATCTCGGGACTTTATAGGCACTCCACACTTGCAAACAACTACAATGATATTAAATCAATCAATAAGATAATTTAGCACTGAAAAATACCTTCACAGCCATTACTAGATGTGCTCTAAATTGGCCATCTTGCGAATTGAATCAAGCAACCTGCACATTTCCAGCGCTTGTGGATGAGACTGGTCACCAGCAAGAAACTCTTCAACTTCATTCCCCACCTCTATGATGCTGCATCCAGGTTTCTTCTTCATCCCTGCTTCTGAAATCACACTCCTAACTCTGTTCGCCTCTGCATCCCATCCAGCTTCTCTATATATGTTATATGTAAGAACATGCGTACCACAATCAGCTACTCCCATATCAATCAGCTTTTTCCACACTCTGTTCCCAACATTAATATTCTTATGAATTCTACACGCACTCAGTATAGCACCCCACACATTAGCATCGCCAGCTGCAAATCCACCCATCTTCTCCTCAATAAACCTCTCGGCTTCCACTACCATGCCAGCCCTAGACAAAAGGTCCACAACACACGCGTAATGCTCCGCACACGGATCAACTCTGTAAGTTCCACTCATCTCTTCAAATAACCGAAGACCTTCCTGAACCATTCTCGCGTGTGTACAAGCAGTAAGGACAGCCACAAAGGTAGTCTCATTAGGACGACTTCCACAAACAACCATTTGTTGAAACAAGTTCAACGATTTCCTGGCATCACCATTCAAGGCCAGACCAGAAATCATAGCATTCCAAGCTCCAACATCCTTATTAGAAATGCCATTAAAAACAGCTAAAGCTGATTCCACATATCCACATTTTGAATACATGTCAACGAAAGCCGTTGCAAGGATGGGATTGGAGCTTATCCTCTCAAATCGCCTGGCATAGGAATGTACCCACATTCCCTGAGTAAGTGCACCGAGGTGCGCACATGCTGTAAGCACAGTAACAAGTATAGAGGCATTAGGCTTTACGCCTTGATTCTGCATCTCTAAAAACAAAGCCAGCACTTCCTTAAAGTGATTTACACGAGAATAAGCTGCCATCATTGCACTCCACGACACAACATTTCTGTGAGGCATTTCATCAAATAGCTCTCTTGCACTTTCAACATCCCCTATTTTGCCATAGCCATCAATCATGGCCGTCCATAAAACAACATCTTTCTTCTTAGTTTCATCGAATAACAATCTTGCCTTATGCAGGTGGCTTGAAGCAGAATAAAAGTCTATAAACGCACTGACGACATAAGGGTCATGGGTGAACCCGAATTGAAGTACATGAGAATGCAGCAAACGACCAATGATAAGAGTGGAAGCGGACTGGGAGGAGGAAGAAAGAAGTGCAGTGCAGGATTTGATCAAAGGTGGAAATGTATAGTTGTTAACGGGAATACCTTTTTGCAACATTGTTAAGTAGCATGAAATTGCGGTTGCCGGGGAATGATTTAGAAGGTAGGCTCTGATCATGGTGTTGTAGATGAAAGTGTTGCGGTGAGTGAGGTGGATGAAAATGGAACGAGCGTAAGAGAAAAAGGAGGTTGCTGCGACGGAGAGGAGTGGGGCGAGGGCGTAGGGAGCGTGTTGGATACGACATCGGAGGATATGGCCGTGTAATTGCTTGAGTTGGGTAAGGGTGTTGCATTTGAGTGCAACGGTTGTGAGAGATGGCTTTTGAGTCATGTGAATATTCAACTGTGTTGTTGTCGACCATTTTTTTGAGGTTTTCGATGATCGAATCCCGGTTAAGTAAATTTTTTTATTTTGGCAAATTCTTATCTACCTATCAACTACCTAACTAATAATAAGACATACCACCAAACACCCTAAAACACCCTTAATGTAAAATAAAATTGCCTTTAGGAATGCCCTTTATTGTAATTTGCTAATTCAAATTTTATTTCAACCAATCACATTTCTCCATTCGTCCAAGTGGCACTCTTTTTTCATATTTCTATTGATTGCTTCTTAATATCCATTGGATTTCTCTTCAAGCTTTAAAAACCTAAGAATAATTGCCTTGTCTTCTACACCCTTCCATTTTACAAAATTTTGACCAATCCTATTACCCGGTTATTGTTTTCACCCCATGGATCCATGTACTTTTCTGAAATGATACATTTCCTTTAACAACAACAATTCTCTCTCCTCAGCTACACACTATCTCATCCGACCCAGTTTCTCAGTCCCTTCACTCATCCTTTTCTTGCCAAAATCTCCCATCTCTCTCATCAGGTTCTTCCCTTTAATCTCTCTTCCATTTCTCATCAGGTTCTTCCCTTTAATCTCTCTTCCATTTCTTTTTGAAGGAGTATTATTTGCGTTCTTCCAATATATATTATTCTCTTTTATGTTAAGTTATTTGATAGTTATTCAAATCACGGCGTCGTCGGTAAAGGCAATGGCGGTTGAAGATGTTGATTCACGGGTACTGAGGGAGGAGCCAGATTCTTCCAAGATTTTGGATCTGTGAGTTTTTGAGGGAGGAGATGCGATTCAGAATATGTATTCGCCGAATATGAGATTTGGTTGGGGTATTCATGTTGTTCAGGAGGTGAAGTTCTTGGCTAAGAATGAAACAATATAAAAATAACAGTTTAAGTCTATTGCATTTAATAAAATTTTCCCATCTTGATTGATTCTGAGTTCTACCATTTCTTTTCTAATACAAGTCTATTGTAAAAGTTGTTCTGAATGAAATATCGGTTGGGTTCTACTATGCTGGGTTGAGCTTGATGGTTAATGTGAGAGCGGGTTAGTAAAGGTACAATTTTTTCCATTTATATGATTGTGCTTTTTTTATGTTTTCCCAACATAATTGGTTAGTCTTTGGTTTTTCCTTAAGTGTATGTTTGGATGGTGGATTTTGAGGGAGAAGGGAGGACTTATTTTTCTTTTCTAAATTAGAGAAGATTTAAAATTTTAGATGATTTTTTTTAACAGAAGCATGCCACTATTTAGTTGTACTTGTACTTAATGTAAAAATGTTCTTTAACAGAAGCATGCCACTAATGCTCATGTTCTTCGATCCTCACTAAATTGATATAAGCAACGAGTTCAAACATGTGATTTCATCCCTACACGGCGATGATGATAAAATTCGAGTAGTTTTGAACAAGGCAGATCAAGTTGATACTCAACAAGTAAGATTACATAAGCAATTAATCTTTTATTTGCTTACTTAACAAATCTTATGCAACATCAACAAGGAAATCTTACTTATGTATGTAATTATGTCATAATGTCTCATAGCATGCTCACTACAGCAGAAAAATGGACAAGCAGGGGAAAAGGGTTAAAAAAAAGAATTGTTACGATAATACTGTTGAATTGCAGACAAGGTGTTTGATGTTGTTGATTTTGGGATATTTTATGGTTATTAGTTAATGTGGTAGAAAAAATGTAAGAACAAAGAGGGAAAATTAAATGTGAATTTTTTTGTTTGAGCAGGTGGGTGATATGACAACAGATTTTGTAATCAGTCAGCTTTTGTTTTAGGATGCTGATAATCCTAAGAAAGACATCAAGTTGTTTATAAATTCACATGGTGGTTCTGTTACTGCTGGTATGTAAACAAAGTTTTTGTCTATTGATTGCTCATAGATGTTTACTTAATACCATACACAAGATTTTAGCCTTTAATAACTCACATTAGCTTTTGAAAAGTTTTATCCATAAAGAACTCGGTTTTTTGAATCGTTGAGTATTGGAAAGGGAATTTATGATGCCATGAAGTTATGCAAGGAAGATGTGTCAACAGTTCTCCTTGCTGCTGGTACTAAACAGAAGAGATATTGTATGCCGAATTCTAGAGTTATGATTCATCAACCGCTTGGATCTGTTGGCGGAATAGTAAGACTGTCCACTTATATCCTTCGATTTTGATTATTGGCAGTTAGTAACAGTGTTATCAAATCACCACTATCGCGGATACATCACGCAAGGTAATGCCAATTTTCTTTTGGACAGAATCACTTCTACCTTCTTTTAGGTCTGCCTCACAAAAACCTGATAAGTATAATACTTAAGACTGGTGAATAGTGATTGCATGATGAATTTTTTCTATATACTTCGAATAGAATCTTCTGATTTACATTATG
This sequence comes from Vicia villosa, assembly GCF_029867415.1. Classification (NCBI taxonomy): domain Eukaryota; kingdom Viridiplantae; phylum Streptophyta; class Magnoliopsida; order Fabales; family Fabaceae; genus Vicia; species Vicia villosa. The sequence goes on along the minus strand of NC_081183.1, from coordinate 67,127,815 downwards.
AAAGACATTAAATAAAATGTGTTATTACTTGGAGAATATATGTGAGTTAAGCAAGAGGAGATCAGGAGAATCCATGAAAATGAAGGAGATTATTACTAAGGAATTAGCGAGACAAGAAATATGGAGAAATATGAAGTTGCGACATGAGAAGCTGCATATTTGAAAGAGTTTGTCTGTGCTGTCGCACGCTCGCGAAAATTAACAGAGTCGCCACCAATATATTTATCCCATTGAGGGAAAGGAATATCAGAAAACCTAGAATAAGGATAAGAGAAGGTCTTGCGACCAGAGATAGGGTACGGGAGTCGGTTACGCGAGGGGAAGGTACTAGCACCCCTCGCGCCCATCGTACTCGATGGTATCCACCTATGTTTGTTCTATTCTAAGGGTGTATAAATCTAAGGCTTAATTACTAAGGGAATGCATGCAAATGAAATAAAAGAAACACGGGGAAAATAAGGTTTATAAATAGTTGTGCTCGCTTAGGCCCCGCGACCTAATGCCTACGTATCCTTTTCAGGAATCAGAGCGCCGTAGTTCGGCTCTTTAGTTTTTGTTTGTTTTTGTGTTTTTTAGTTGAACAGTTACATTCGCACTCCGCTGCTCGACCTCTGGAGTCTTAAGCTGGGAATGGAGCGGAAATAACATGTCAGAATAGGAGAAAGAATGCCCTGAAGGCAAGAGAAAGAATGCCTCGGAGGCAAGAAAGAGAAGAGAGAAAGTTGGTTTGTGTTTTTTATGTAACTTCATGATGAACAAAACCCAATACAAGGCTTCGCACCACTTCATTACTTTGTTTAGGTCTGAGCCTTTATTAAGTGTTTTAAATGTTTTTGGTTGAGTGTTTTTTAAGGGAATTTACTTTGCGATTCGAATCACATAAAAATGTATAATGATCGAGAAGCAGATTAGGGAATGAATCCCACTCACTTCTATCCCATTATGTAATGTTCGAGAAACAGATTAGGGAATGAATCCCACTCATTTCTACCCCATTAGTTAATGTTCGAGAAACAGATTAGGGAATGAATCCCACTCATTTCTCTCCCATTAAGTAGTGACCGAGAAACAGATTAGGGAATGAATCCCACTCATTTCTATGCCACTAAGTGATTGAGAAACAGATTAGGGAATGAATCCCACTCATTTCTCTATCACTTTCTTAATGTGATTCGCATCTCTATTTGTTAATGTTTTAATGTTGAAAGAGAAAAAAGGAGAAGAAAACTAGCTTAAGATGAATAACTAGCCTAAGTGTTTAAAAGGGAATTTCTAGATCCTAATGTTATCATGGTTTCTACCTAAAGTTAGGAATTTAAGGAAAAAAGACTAAACCTAATAGTTATGGAGATATTATAGGTCCTAAATCTAAAGGAATGAGATTACAAGCACAAGCAAAGATCAAAATTACAAGTAAACAATGATACAAAATTAGTGCAAAAATGACTAAAAGAATGACTTGAAATATGGTACAAAACATGGAAGCAAATGATGCAAAATATAGTACCAAAAGTGAATTAAAGGACTATTATTTTTATTGATTTTTAGATGACAAAGAACAAGAATTCTAATCAAGCAAAAGAATTAAAATACAAGCCTAAACTAATATTTTTTAGTATACATTTTCTATGTCAAAAAATATATCGAAGTCTAAAAATGATAAGAGAAAAAATTAGTATTTTATTGCCTAAAAAAAATGGAAAAAGACTAAGTAAAAAAAACTAAATTCACTAGTTAAAATATAGAGCCAGGGGGGTATGAACTGGAATTAAAGGTGGGAAGAATAAATGGGGCGCAGGGCCCAAATGATTGGCCCAGGAGAAGTTTTTGTTACAGATTTTATCATCCATTTTCATTATTATTTAGGTTTTGTGTAATTCAAATATTAATTAATCAGATTAACAAACCTTATGTTATATCATTAATCAGGCTTAAGGCCTTAATTAACACACTTAACTCAATTAATCAGGCTTTAATTAAAAATGAAAGAGAAAATGGAGCATTAGGGATTATGTGACGTTCCAAGTTCACTACACTCACTCTCGCTCTCGCCTCTCTCTTGTTCACTCTCGTCTCTCAAATAGTACGGTGGCCGGAAATCGCTCTGCCGCGGCGGAGGCGGCGGAGCTCGACTAAGTTCATAATTAAAACACGCGCCCTCACCTATTTCACCCCCTCTCTTCGTTTTCGACCTCCGTTCCTCTAGAAACTCACTCCATCTTCCTAAATCTGACCAAATAGCAAACCCTAGATCTAAAGAGAAATCAAATTAAACGCTAATGGTTACAAATCGTGAAGCTAGATCATGGGGGAAGGAAACGCGAGGTCTCAAGCTTCACAGTGGTATCAAGAATGCCGAAAAAGATGAAGATTTAGGGCTTGATGAAACTTACCTACCGGAGAACGGTCCGGCGCCTCTTCGACGTGCGGGAGCGAGAAAACCAGAGATATCCTTAGGGACTCAGGTAATATTATGCATCCGTTATTCTTCAGTTTTGCGCTTTTCTTCTTCTTCTTCTTCCTTTTCTGAATATGTGAACTGTGCTGAAATCTTGTTGCCTATTGTTATTGTTTCCGAGAGATTATAGGAGACTCGGAGATGGAGGTTAAAAGATGAACTGAGAGATTGAGATGAATTTCAGTGATGGAGTTTAGCTCTACTCCATTGAAGTTCAATGAGAACCTTCAATGGAGTTTTAGGTGGTGAGCGTGTAGTGGTGCGGGTGAGTGAGAGAAGAGTGGAGAATGGTGAGGTGAAGATGGTGATGATGAATGGATCGAGAAAGTGGTGAACCTTGAAGGGTGAATGTGAGGAATGGTGGAGTGAAGATGGATGAAGAGTGGATGATGGTGATGAAGTGAAGAGAACCTGAAGAATCCAGAGCCTGAAGATTATATAGAGGTGAAGGTTAGTTCAATCTCTCCAATTTTCTGTTGAATTTGTTTGCTGTTATAATTCTGTTAGAGGGTGGTAACTGAAATCGGTTAGTCTCTGTTGGAGTTTGTTTACAACTGTCTGATTCTGTTATGAACAGAGGTTAGGTTAGTTAGATTTCTGTTTTTGTCAGTTGGGAAGTTTGTTACAAATAAAATCGGTTACTTGTTAGTTTGTAACTGAATCTGTTGTAGGTTTGTTATGACGGTTAGGAGATTTGCCTAGGTTGTTAGAAAATGGTTAGGGTAGTTAGTTAGGTTGGTATAGAGCTGAGAAATCTGTTATGGTAGTTATGAAAATGTTCTGAAAGTTAGTTATAAATGCTGTTAAGTTAGTTTAGGTAATTGGTTAAAGGCTGTTACAAACTGTTTTGGTGGTTACATGATAGTTAGAGGTTAAACTCAGTTTGAAGAAAGAAAGGTGTTTGAACTGGTTGTTGTTTTGCTGAATGTACAGGGCTGTTTTGAGATGCAGGGTCTGATTTTGGTAATGACTTGATGCTGCAAGTTTAGAATTCTTATACTTTTTCTGTTTGGTAGATGAACATGTATGTGGGTTCAGCATCGGGCTATTTTGTCGTAGCTTGTATGTACGTGAAACAGATAGTGTGAATCGATAATGAAGCCATGGTAATTAATTAAGGCTTTCTGTGTTAAATTAGCCTTGGTATGGAACTGACTTGAATCCCTTTTTTTCTTTCTTCTTTTTTTTTGAATGCAGGTAATCCCGATTTAATGCTGTTAGAATAGGAAGCAGCCGAGTTATCAAAAACAGATGCACACTTGTATCCAAGCCTTTTAGCCTTGATTTGAGGGATCCAACTAAATGCGCAAAGGTGTTTGTGTCCAAGCTCAGGATGAAATTGGGATGGCTGTAGAACAAACCTCCAAGGATGCAAAATAGGCCCCTGTTCGTTTTCGATACGCCAATAGACGTCATCTTTAGAGCAGCAGCAAAGTTTTATCATCATATAACTCAAATACACCAAATTCTACATAGTTTTCCTAAGGGGCTCTTGATAGTATTGCTAAACATATCCATGTTCTCTTGTATTTGTATAATGTAAAGGATACATCTTGCCACTTTCTGATGGAACGTATGGAATTATAACATGTATTGGTGTGACAGGTCACTTTGAACTCAGTTGTAAGGCATTTGGATTCTTTAAAACAAAACTGAACTTCTACCTTCCGTTCCATTTCTTTTGAATTTGAATCTCACACACACTTTCTTGGATTTGCGACTTGAGTAAATCATGAGGAGATAAACCTAAAAGGCCTTAAGATTGATTTTAGTCCAAAAGTCAACCTTCCTTGGTTGACTTTGACCAAAAGTCAAAGTCTTGATATTTTCCTCTTTTTGTCTCGCAAGCTTGATGAATGAATCTAAATCCAATCCTTGCATATTTTCCATTAGAGGCAACGAACCAATCATTGCACTTGAACCATGATCTTTGAATAACCATTCCATAAATAGCTTGTACACGAAGTAAACAAAAGCATAAGGCATGAAGTGATAACTTGATGAGTGATGAATTAGATGGCCATAATAATATCAATCAATACGCCAATTCTCTTGAAAAGTGCACAAAATCTTGATTGACTCATAAGGGTATATATATACTCTTGATTACCACATGAATGGGGAAATAAACCCTAATCCATACTGATGCCTTTAATCCATCTCCGTTGATTTAATGACCCAATAATAATCTTAATGAGTGAATGTATGATTTTATTTATGACTTAAGATGTAAATGAATGAGATATGCAAGCCAATTAAGAATAATTAGATGGGCAAATTTTGGGGTGCAACAGCTGCCCCTATTTAATCGTCTTAAACCTGAAAGTGAGATTGACGCTAGCCTTTCGAACATTCAAGGTAGAAGAAGATTAAATATGAAGAGAACCTGAAAATTTGCCTGATGAGAGATAAGATCCACTGGGGAGGAAATGGTGTCAACTCCACTGAGGAAAAGTGTATCAATTCTGAATTGAACAAATTAACTCTGGGTTAGAAATGAAACAGAACTCAACTCTGGGTTGAAGACGAATAGTGGGTCGACTCTGGGTCGAAGAATAAAAGGAAGGTCAACTCGGGGTCGAATAAGAGGTAAACATCAACTCTAGACTGAGAACGGAAAGAGAAATCAGTATTAGTGGGACGAGATATAGGTATCAACTCTGGGTTGAGAAAAAAAGTAAGAATATCAACTCTGGGTTGAAGACAAGAGATGGACATCAACTCTGGGTTGAGAGAAAGACAAAAGATAACCGTTGACTCTGGGTTGAGTGGGATGTTACCGTCAACTCTGGGCTGAATGGGAAAGAGAAATAATCAATTCTGGATTGAACAAAAGATAACCGTCAACTCTGGGTTGAGTGGGAAAAGACAAGACATAACCGTCAACTCTGGGTTGAGTGGGAAGAGATAATTAACTCGGAGGTTAAAAGATGAAAGGAAAGTCAACTCTGGGTTGAACACAAAAACATTAACTCTGGGTTGAAGAAAGATGAATATGATTGACTTCGGGAGATGACACCACAATGGTAACTCTGAGTGATCCAGTGGAATATCAATTGAATGCTTGTATGGACCTCATCTGATGAGTAACCTGGCTTATGCTTCACATGCAAATGTTTGATTTATTTTATGCACTTCTGGAGATGCAATGCAATGAATTCTATATGTAGTGTACTGATTGATTTGATTGGGGTTTCTGCTTTTGTGCAGGGAATAGATTAGGTGGAGTTCTGAAACTCTGCTTGAGAATCAAGGTGGGGTGGATGCCCCTGACTTATTGATGATTGGATTATTAAGGGAGAAATGCCAATGAGAATGCAATGATATGTATGATGAATGTATGATCATGAATGGAATGATTGTTTCCAGGATACGAGGAGTGGATGGAGGATGCCTTTGTGGAAAGGTCATTGCTTGAAAGATAGAACTTATGAAGGTGAGGTGTTCGGCTTGACTCATCGACACCTATCTCGATATCTGACACTTGATTGAAGATGAAGAGATGAATTATTACTAGCTTGCCCCAGCTTGTATGATCTTTTGATGTAGGATTTTGATAATGTTTGAATCATGGAGATTTGCAATGGTCTGCCCCAGTGTTGATCATGGAATGAATGCCCCAGATTGAAAGGAACTCTTCCACCCAATGGATTCTTCAGATATTTGCTAGTTGATGACCAACCTTTGCCTTTGTAAGATTACTCGATGGAATTTCAATGTTGAACTTTCCTTGGTATCAAGTACTTATTTTCAAGTTTAGAGACAATTCTGTTTTGGAAAGATAATGAGAATGCAATGCACATGTTAATCTCAAAGTAAAAGTTTTTATTTGTCAAGATGTTGTACTGATACTAACACAAATGACACAGCAACATTAGGAGTCAGTTTTGACATGATTTCATAGTTTGTATGCTTTCAGAACGAACCCTACTTCAATTAGGACTTTCGAGGGTTGTAACGTGGCCGGGTTCACGGTTTAAGAAACAAAGGATAAAGGCTCAAGTTCTACTTAACCCACCCCTTCTTCGTGATGTTCTCCAGTCCTACGTTCAGCTAGTTCGACACGAGCATTCGCCTTTCAGGAAGGATTGTGATGGATGAGGATCTTTTATGGCTTTGATAGAGGTGGCAGTCACCCTTCGGTGCTTTCATTGATGATTATAACAACTTGTCCCTTGGAGGATTTTTGTTCTTGTTATTTTCTTTTGCTTTCCCTAACTTTTGCCTGGACAGAAAGTTTCTTTTGATTTTGGTTTTCGTTGTCCAGCGGGATATGCCCTAATTTTTGCCTAAGTCAATTGCTTCAAAGCTTTTTTTTCTTTTGACTTAGCGGGCTATTGTTTCTTTCTCTTTTTTTTTTCATGATTCGTAACTTTCTTTTCATTCTCTTTTTTTGTCTCGTTCGGGAACAAGTTGTATGACTTTGGTGATTGACTTGATGAAAAGGTTGTGACTGCCTTCTTCTTAGTGAATGGGAGACATCCATTGTGGATTGTGCTCTTCTTTTTTTTGTTGTGAGGGATATGATTGGTCCTCTGATGGAATACCTGAAAGTTGAGCGCTCGGTCGCACTAACTGAAGACTACCCTGCCCCTGGTTAAGATTGAGGGTTCATTTTTGAAAAGAAACTACTACTCCTTAGGCTCAAAGGGGTTGACGAGGGTTTCACTCCCTTATAACTCCGGTGTTTAGGAATTGAAACAATGCCTGTACATCGTCAGCAGGATCTGTGTTCCAAAAGCATACAATTAGTGATTCATGTGTTTTTGATTTTTCATCATTCTCCTTTTTTTAGCTGCTTAAGACAAATGAGTGAAGTATCAATGAACATAGTGACAAAGATGAAATGATTTGAGAAAAACATGTATATTGCATTATTTTTATTTATTCAAACAGAATGGGTTTCTTACAATGAGAAGTACTTGATAACAACAAAAGTAATACAATTGAAAATACTAAAGAAATCTATACAATGGCAAGCTTGACCTTATTCTAATGCAAATGAAATGTTCTCTGACAAACATAAAGTCTTCATGGTCCACTGGTGGAAGCTCCATTGTGAGGTGGCATGGGATTATTAATCACATTAGGTGCCACAGGTGCAAACTCAATCTCTTTTGCATCAAGCAAATCCTGAACTTTGTCTTTGAGAACTCTGCATTCTTCAGTGGTGTGACCAGATCCTCCTGAGTGGAATTCACACTTAGCATTAATCTTGTAGTTTGGAGGGAGGGGGTCAGGAGGAGGCCTAGCTTCCGCTAATTGAATCAGTTTGCGGTCAAGCAAGGCAGCAAGAACTTGGCTATAAGTCATTGGTACACGATCATACACCCTTTTTGGCCTATTCTGCCTCTGTTGACCTTGTCTTTGTTGATAACCTTGTTGTTGGAAACCTTGTTGTTGTTTGATCGCGACTTTGCGTGTCTATTAGTCGGGATAACTGCAAGTGCACAGTCGTGTCGTGTAGTTTTAAAAGATATCGAATCCACAGGGACTATAAATCGACCTACCGTTATCTAAAGTTACTATGTAAAGCTAAGGCTAATGATATTTGGGTTTTTTATAAATGGGGAAACTAAAAATATTAATTCTAAGAATATAATAATAAGCGAATATCAGTATGTATTTCATCTAACTTAGGTGATCCGAAGTTCCATTGGCCAGATTCTAATTAAATCAAAGATCTTTACTAACTATGTTATTTAAAAATCCTCCTCTCAAACTTTCGCTCTATTGATTCAGACTACGATCCTAACTCTTAATGTACGCTTTCGCCATCCCACCAGATTTAGAAACGCTTTTTGGAAATAACGTAATTAATAAAATGCTTATTTTATGAAGTCGTTATCTACTTAAATCTCCTAATCTCAAACTCTCGCTCTGTTGACTCGGAACATGCTAATATCCCTAACGTATGCTTTCGCCATCCCGCTCGGGTGTAAAAACACTTTTTGGAAATAAATAAGTTCTAATTAGTTTTAATACGCTTTCGCCATCCTTAAAACTAATGTCCTATGTCTACTATCCAGTTAAAGATCTCAAACTTTCGCTCTATTGATTTTAACCTTTGACCGTCTTAACCCCTCAAACTTTCGCTCTATTGGTTTTAAGATTTACTAATTAAATTAGACATACAAACCAAAAACAAGTGATAATTAATAAAACATAATTAAGCCAATTTATTTCGGATCCCTACGGTTAAATTACTTTACATACCGACATCTAAATAAATTAGCCAGACATACTTAAAGAAACAAACATGAAATTATAATTATTAAACATGGAATTATAATTACTAAACATGAAATTATAATTAATAACCATATTATAATTATAATGATAAAACAATATTATAAGAACATAAAACTAAAATAATTGCAAATAAATAAACCTGGAAGTAAAGCAGACGAAATAGACTTGAATTAAATTGCGAACAAAACAAATCTTGAAACTTGAATGGAGCTTTGAAATAATGTCGGCAAGATTGTGATCCAAGAGTACATAAATTGTAGGCCTAAAACTAATAGTGTGGTAGTTCCTCAATGTGAGAAACTACCACTTTTACAAAGTGATAATTTATGCCTAAAACTATGAACAGCGCTTCCGCGCCTAAAACTTGGATGCTCTCAAATGAATGCTCAGACCCTATTTATAGTGAATGGAAATGGGAGTTGCTTTTCAGCATCACGTGAGAAGTAGTGGAGATAGTGGGAAGTTGAGAAAATCATGGGGTGAGTGGACTTGGAGTTGTCCACGAAAAGAGTGAAGAAAATGGTTAAGTGGTGGGTCCCTCATCCTTCGGAGACGAGCGTCTCTTTTGGTGAGAAAGAAGCGGAGAAAATAATGGAGAGGTGGAGACGGGCGTCTCCATTTGTGACGTGGCCTTTGGACGTGGGTGAACTTGGGAGACGGACGTCTCCTTTGATGACGTGGCCCTTGGACTTTGGAGACGGGCGTCTCAGCTTCTTCGTAGTGGGAGCTTCAGCTCCTTTGTGGGCTGGGCTTGCACTTTGCACAATTGGGTCCTCTTTGCACCCCTTTCTTACTTCAGCACCCTTTTCCATCTTTTAGGCACAAATAGTAGTGATTTTAGCTCCATTTCTTTCCTTTTCACAAATAGTCCTCAAAACGAACATAAAACCTCAAACAATGAAAATACCAGCATAATACCAACATAAAGCAACATAATTAAGATAAAATAGGGAAATAATATATGTAAATCAAGCCAAATATGTGATACATTTTCGTGTTATCAAATACCCCCACACTTAAACCATTGCTTGTCCTCAAGCAATCAACCACACGGTAAAAGAAAATGATTAAGCAAGATTCGAAACAAGGGCATGACACGACTCCTAATTATATTTATGTTAGGCAAATGTTACATCGATAGGAAATAGATATCAACACCAAGGATATCGTAACGACACAATGTTCAAAAACTCCCTCCTTATACAAACCAATTCGAATTATGCCATTATAACTCAACCTATATCTCTCGTTTTTCTTTCGCTCCTTTTCATTCAAGCGCAATCACATTAAGCCCGTTATCCGTACACTCACATAGTAGGGGAAATCGGTTAACGACTATGATCCTTTTCTTTTCTTTAGCACGGGGTTCTGGTTTTTTAAATGGCGAAGCCCCATATTTCCCAACTGCGGTTGCGGGGGATCAGACCGTAGTCCACCCTACCAAGCCCAGTACCAGTGACCTCTAGGCCAACCAACAGTGGGTGCTAATTATTAAATCCTTATATGCGTAACAACTGTTAGGCTAAATGACCGGGTGAGGGTCACCTAACTTAGAGGGTTATTTTTTTTCAATCAAATCATTTATTTATTAAAAACAGGATCATTCACTTATATTCATCGACTCCCTACGTAGTTTGTGCTTAAGATGGTGCCGACTGCTAATATAAACTACTTAAGAGCTACTTTGAAAACTTTAGCCTAAGGTCTCGACATAATGGGCATCCAGATTGATATCACATAAAGAGGGGGTTTAGGGTGTCAGGACGGTATCGATGTTGTTAAAACATCTCCAAGTTTTTCTAACAATGCCTAAAGTGTGACAACCTCTATACTTTCAGAGTATGTATGCCATGCGTCAAAATTCAAATTTTGATGGAGGTTGAAATTTTTCAAATTTTGGGGAAAATTTGATAAACAACAGAAAATCATATATAAAGACTTGACAACATAACTAGAAAACAATAAAGCAATAAATGAAAGCGGTAAAGCTTCTCCCCCACACTTAAACCAAACATTGTCCTCAATGTTTTGATCCAAGGTGGAGAAGAAAGGACAGAACCTATATGGATGCTACCGGCGAGCTATCACGACCAAATCTACTCCGCGTCCGGAGGAAATATCTTCTCCTATCATGCTCATCAATGGTGTCACCACCAGCAGCAACACTCGTAGGAATGTGCGTGGAGACCAACTCATCTTTGAGACGATCGTCTATAGATTTTTCGCCTAGATATGGCCGAGACGTGACAAGCGATCCATATCTTTATTATCTGCAAGTTCAAACAATAAAAGGAAAATATTAAACTGAAAACTCGTGGGTTGCCTCCCACGCAGCGCTTTGTTTAACGTCGATAGCTCGACGGCTTAAGAGTGCAAGCACTCAAGGCGGTTCTCTCGAGAATGACTCCTCGGTTGAAATTTTAGCAAACCTCGTTTTCCATGGCCACTTATCAAGCCATCTCACATATCCCTCACCTTTTCTTTTCTTTCTTCTGTGGGGTGGTTCATTCTTTTGAAATCGTGGTGGCGGTTCTGGATCTATCCTAAATATCAGTTTTTCAAGTTCGGGCTTAGTGATATTATCGACCACCTCAAAGGTTAACCTTACCCTCTTATCACTAATGATATCCTTAGTTTCATGGTCGTCTAAATTTCTCTTTTTATGCAAGACTTCAAATAAAGGTGCATTAGTGTGGATATTTTCCAATATCTTCACATACATTATGGATTTGGAGTCTACCTTAGCTTCCATAAAACTTTGCGGGAAAGGAATCAGTTGGGAATAGAGAAAAGGAATAATAATAGGTGCTTCCCTCTCTACCTCTTCTACAACCTCCCTTTCAGTTTGTGTTGGTGGATTTTTGTCAATCTCCACTCTTTTCTCACTAGAGCTCTTCTCAACCACATCATCACTCTTCTCAATCTCATAATCACTCTCCTCAATCTCATTATCACTCTCCTCAGGAATTTCAATTTGTTCTTCACTAATGGTTGTTTCCATATACTCCTCAAGTAAGTGTCCTAGCAACTTTTGTTCAAGTTGGGAGATTTGAGTTTCTAATGCCATGTTGTGAGTTGCGAGGGACTCAACCATAGTGGTCAGTTGCCTAAGGGTTTCATTGTTTTGAAGACTTTGTTTGATAAACTCTTGGTTTTGGACGGTTTGTGTCTCTACAAAGTGCTCCATCATGGCTTCTAATCTAGTGTGAGTTAGCGTCTCGTCGGGATCCTCCATTGATGTTTCGAAGTTAAAATTATGGGATTCTTGAGGTTCTTCAAAGGGAGTTAGCATTGTGTTTTGCGTTTCCTCAAAGTGCTTTGTCATCACAGATTCTAGCCTAGAGAGACTTTGTGCTTCAATGAAATCCTCCATTAAGATTTCGAGGTTGGATTTATGATAATCTTGCGACTCCTCAAAATGTTGCGCATGGTGATCGTAGAGGAAATTCGGTTGATGGTAAGTTGGCGTTGCATTGAAATCCTCTATTAATGCTTCGAGGGTAGAATTATAGGATTCTTGTGGTTCCTCGAAGTAGGTAAGCGTCGCATTTTGTGTTTCCACAATGTGCCTTGTCATCATAGATGTTTCATTAAAATTTTCCATTATTATTTCGAGGTCGGATTTATGGGATTCTGGTGACTCCTCAAAATATTGGTTGTGGTGATCGTAGAGGAAATTCGGTTGAGGATAGGTTTGGTTGGAATAAAATTCTTGCGACTCCTCAAAATGTTGAGATTGATAGTTGGAGAGGTAATTCGGGTGAGAATGAGTTTGTGACGCATTGAAATTTTCCAACAGTATTTCGAGGTCGGATTTATGGGATTCTTGGTATCCCTCGAAATACTGTTGTTGGGAGTTGTAGAAAAATTTTGGGTGATACATAGTAGTAAATGAAAAGAAAGAAAAAAAATAATGCCTTAGTCTCTACGGTGTAACAGCGAGTTACGATATCGACTTGAATAGTCCCCGGCAACGGCGCCAAAAACTTGATCGCGACTTTGCGTGTCTATTAGTCGGGATAACTGCAAGTGCACAGTCGTGTCGTGTAGTTTTAAAAGATATCGAATCCACAGGGACTATAAATCGACCTACCGTTATCTAAAGTTACTATGTAAAGCTAAGGCTAATGATATTTGGGTTTTTTATAAATGGGGAAACTAAAAATATTAATTCTAAGAATATAATAATAAGCGAATATCAGTATGTATTTCATCTAACTTAGGTGATCCGAAGTTCCATTGGCCAGATTCTAATTAAATCAAAGATCTTTACTAACTATGTTATTTAAAAATCCTCCTCTCAAACTTTCGCTCTATTGATTCAGACTACGATCCTAACTCTTAATGTACGCTTTCGCCATCCCACCAGATTTAGAAACGCTTTTTGGAAATAACGTAATTAATAAAATGCTTATTTTATGAAGTCGTTATCTACTTAAATCTCCTAATCTCAAACTCTCGCTCTGTTGACTCGGAACATGCTAATATCCCTAACGTATGCTTTCGCCATCCCGCTCGGGTGTAAAAACACTTTTTGGAAATAAATAAGTTCTAATTAGTTTTAATACGCTTTCGCCATCCTTAAAACTAATGTCCTATGTCTACTATCCAGTTAAAGATCTCAAACTTTCGCTCTATTGATTTTAACCTTTGACCGTCTTAACCCCTCAAACTTTCGCTCTATTGGTTTTAAGATTTACTAATTAAATTAGACATACAAACCAAAAACAAGTGATAATTAATAAAACATAATTAAGCCAATTTATTTCGGATCCCTACGGTTAAATTACTTTACATACCGACATCTAAATAAATTAGCCAGACATACTTAAAGAAACAAACATGAAATTATAATTATTAAACATGGAATTATAATTACTAAACATGAAATTATAATTAATAACCATATTATAATTATAATGATAAAACAATATTATAAGAACATAAAACTAAAATAATTGCAAATAAATAAACCTGGAAGTAAAGCAGACGAAATAGACTTGAATTAAATTGCGAACAAAACAAATCTTGAAACTTGAATGGAGCTTTGAAATAATGTCGGCAAGATTGTGATCCAAGAGTACATAAATTGTAGGCCTAAAACTAATAGTGTGGTAGTTCCTCAATGTGAGAAACTACCACTTTTACAAAGTGATAATTTATGCCTAAAACTATGAACAGCGCTTCCGCGCCTAAAACTTGGATGCTCTCAAATGAATGCTCAGACTCTATTTATAGTGAATGGAAATGGGAGTTGCTTTTCAGCATCACGTGAGAAGTAGTGGAGATAGTGGGAAGTTGAGAAAATCATGGGGTGAGTGGACTTGGAGTTGTCCACGAAAAGAGTGGAGAAAATGGTTAAGTGGTGGGTCCCTCATCCTTCGGAGACGAGCGTCTCTTTTGGTGAGAAAGAAGCGGAGAAAATAATGGAGAGGTGGAGACGGGCGTCTCCATTTGTGACGTGGCCTTTGGACGTGGGTGAACTTGGGAGACGGACGTCTCCTTTGATGACGTGGCCCTTGGACTTTGGAGACGGGCGTCTCAGCTTCTTCGTAGTGGGAGCTTCAGCTCCTTTGTGGGCTGGGCTTGCACTTTGCACAATTGGGTCCTCTTTGCACCCCTTTCTTACTTCAGCACCCTTTTCCATCTTTTAGGCACAAATAGTAGTGATTTTAGCTCCATTTCTTTCCTTTTCACAAATAGTCCTCAAAACGAACATAAAACCTCAAACAATGAAAATACCAGCATAATACCAACATAAAGCAACATAATTAAGATAAAATAGGGAAATAATATATGTAAATCAAGCCAAATATGTGATACATTTTCGTGTTATCATTGTTGTTGGACATATTGTTGATAAGGAACCCAAGGTTGTTGACCAACAGGTGCCACATAAGCTTGAGGAGCGGCGGCATTCACTTGATAGCAAGGAGCTTGATCTTGAGTAGAAACAGCACTAGTCTCGCCTTCTTTCTTCTTGATGAAATTACCCTGAGGCTTCTTGTACCCATATTGATTTGCAGCAGCAGCATTGGCGGGATTCTGGATCTTACCAATTTTCAAGCCATTCTCAATTCTTTCACCAATCCTGACTAGATCGGAGAAACCAGAAGAAACACTACCCACCATCCTTTCATAGTAATGCCCTTGAAGAGTGTTCATGAACATATCAACCAGTTCGGATTCAGAAAGTGGTGGATTAACCTGAGCAGCCATTTCTCTCCACCTTTGGGAATATTCTTTGAATGTCTCGTTGGTCCTTTGCACCTGATTCTGTAGTTGCAACCTAGTCGGCGCCATGTCAATGTTGTATTGATATTGCTTGAGAAAGGCATCGGACAAATCCTTCCAAGATCGGATCCTATTACGCTCCAGGTTCATATACCAGTTCAAAGATGCCCCAGACAAGCTATCTTGAAAGCAATGGATGAGCAATGAGTCATTGTGGATGTGAGAAGCCATCTTACGACAGTACATGATGATATGGCTCTTTGGACAACTTAAACCCTTGTACTTCTGAAAGTCAGGAGTCTTGAACTTGGGCGGAATAACCAGACTAGGAACTAGGCACATCTCTTCAGCATCCATTCCATAGGCACTAAAACCTTCAATAGCTCGAATCCTTTCCTCAAGAATTTGATACTTCTCAGCAGATCTCTCAACGGGTTGAGCTCTTTCAGCAGTTGGTATTGGATGCATTTCTGGATTGGCAAATTGTGGACCACAGAAAGCAGGATAGGGAATCTCTGTATGAGGAGGTGGAGTAGGAAATGGGAAAACAGGCCCAGTCGTAGTTGGCACTCCAGAAGTTATGGGCATGGATCCTCCTTGGTTTAAAGCTCCAAGAGTATCAGCAGTCATGAAGCTAAATGGCATTCCAAGAGTAGCATTAGTCCTTGGTTGGAACTCAGATGGATTAGTAGAAGGTGGAATGACATCAGGTTGACTAGCAACAACTTGATTAGCACCAGCGGGAATCTCTTGTGCAACTGGAATCCTTTCATTTCTCAAAGCTTGGAGGGCTTCTAAAATAGCATCAACCTTGCCTTTCATTTGGTCCATCTCCTCTCGAATAGCAGCTTGATCTTGTTCATAATTCTCCATGATTCTTCTTTTGTGAGCTCTTGTCAGATATCGGTGTGGAGGAATCGTCTTGACTGATCTGATGGAGAGGAAGAGTGGTAAGAGTCTTGGTAACCATGGATGCACATGCATGAATGCAAAAATGTTAATGAAGATGCAAATGTATCATAAATCAGGATCAAGGATCAAGGCCTCTTGGACAACAACTTCTCATGGTCAATAGGATATGGTCGAACCCTCCAGATTCAGAGGTTCGACATTGCTTTCTGAATAAATAGCTCGTGCATAAGTCAAAGATGGTCGAACCCTCCAGATTCAGAGGTTCGACGTTGATTCTGATAGATAACCTTTGCATAAGTCACATAAGGTCAAACCTTCCAGATTCGGAGGTTCGACGTTGATTATGATAGATAGTCTGAATGGCATAGGGTAGGATGGAGGCATGTTTTCCTGCAAAACAAAATTTCCCAACCCCTCTCACAGGTATGGTCTAGTATAAGGTAGGTTCAAAGGTCTCCAGCGTTAACAGTTCTCTTGAGACACCATCATTGCTGCAAATACATGCCAACAATGGTATGCCATTTGAACCTCAACTGGTCGTGGGTCTCATGATCGCAATCAACAGAACCTGACATTCTGTTGGCGTCATGACTATCCACTCTGTCCTAGGTAGCCTAAGTAACACTCTGGCCTGGGTATTGGGCCTTTTACCTCAAATCAGTAACATCCCATCCCAACAGAACAACATAATAATAATCATAGTATATGAAAATAAAATGCAAGGCATAAAGAAATAAAGCAATAAAGCAATAAAGCAGTAAAGTAATAAAGCAATAAATAAACACCCAAAGAAAGGAAACAAACAAAAGCTAGGATCGACTAAGCGTCCCCAGCAGAGTCGCCAGCTGACGCACGCTCGCGAAAATGAACAGAGTCGCCAGCTGACGCACGCTCGCGAAAATGAACAGAGTCGCCACCAATATATTTATCCCATTGAGGGAAAGGAATATCAGAAAACCTAGAATAAGGATAAGAGAAGGTCTTGCGACCAGAGATAGGGTACGGGAGTCGGTTACGCGAGGGGAAGGTACTAGCACCCCTCGCGCCCATCGTACTCGATGGTATCCACCTATGTTTGTTCTATTCTAAGGGTGTATAAATCTAAGGCTTAATTACTAAGGGAATGCATGCAAATGAAATAAAAGAAACACGGGGAAAATAAGGTTTATAAATAGTTGTGCTCGCTTAGGCCCCGCGACCTAATGCCTACGTATCCTTTTCAGGAATCAGAGCGCCGTAGTTCGGCTCTTTAGTTTTTGTTTGTTTTTGTGTTTTTTAGTTGAACAGTTACATTCGCACTCCGCTGCTCGACCACTGGAGTCTTAAGCTGGGAATGGAGCGGAAATAACATGTCAGAATAGGAGAAAGAATGCCCTGAAGGCAAGAGAAAGAATGCCTCGGAGGCAAGAAAGAGAAGAGAGAAAGTTGGTTTGTGCTTTTTATGTAACTTCATGATGAACAAAACCCAATACAAGGCTTCGCACCACTTCATTACTTTGTTTAGGTCTGAGCCTTTATTAAGTGTTTTAAATGTTTTTGGTTGAGTGTTTTTTAAGGGAATTTACTTTGCGATTCGAATCACATAAAAATGTATAATGATCGAGAAGCAGATTAGGGAATGAATCCCACTCACTTCTATCCCATTATGTAATGTTCGAGAAACAGATTAGGGAATGAATCCCACTCATTTCTACCCCATTAGTTAATGTTTGAGAAACAGATTAGGGAATGAATCCCACTCATTTCTCTCCCATTAAGTAGTGACCGAGAAACAGATTAGGGAATGAATCCCACTCATTTCTATGCCACTAAGTGATTGAGAAACAGATTAGGGAATGAATCCCACTCATTTCTCTATCACTTTCTTAATGTGATTCGCATCTCTATTTGTTAATGTTTTAATGTTGAAAGAGAAAAAAGGAGAAGAAAACTAGCTTAAGATGAATAACTAGCCTAAGTGTTTAAAAGGGAATTTCTAGATCCTAATGTTATCATGGTTTCTACCTAAAGTTAGGAATTTAAGGAAAAAAGACTAAACCTAATAGTTATGGAGATATTATAGGTCCTAAATCTAAAGGAATGAGATTACAAGCACAAGCAAAGATCAAAATTACAAGTAAACAATGATACAAAATTAGTGCAAAAATGACTAAAAGAATGACTTGAAATATGGTACAAAACATGGAAGCAAATGATGCAAAATATAGTACCAAAAGTGAATTAAAGGACTATTATTTTTATTGATTTTTAGATGACAAAGAACAAGAATTCTAATCAAGCAAAAGAATTAAAATACAAGCCTAAACTAATATTTTTTAGTATACATTTTCTATGTCAAAAAATATATCGAAGTCTAAAAATGATAAGAGAAAAAATTAGTATTTTATTGCCTAAAAAAATTGGAAAAAGACTAAGTAAAAAAAACTAAATTCACTAGTTAAAATATAGAGCCAGGGGGGTATGAACTGGAATTAAAGGTGGGAAGAATAAATGGGGCGCAGGGCCCAAATGATTGGCCCAGGAGAAGTTTTTGTTACAGATTTTATCATCCATTTTCATTATTATTCAGGTTTTGTGTAATTCAAATATTAATTAATCAGATTAACAAACCTTATGTTATATCATTAATCAGGCTTAAGGCCTTAATTAACACACTTAACTCAATTAATCAGGCTTTAATTAAAAATGAAAGAGAAAATGGAGCATTAGGGATTATGTGACGTTCCAAGTTCACTACACTCACTCTCGCTCTCGCCTCTCTCTTGTTCACTCTCGTCTCTCAAATAGTACGGTGGCCGGAAATCGCTCCGCCGCGGCGGAGGCGGCGGAGCTCGACTAAGTTCATAATTAAAACACGCGCCCTCACCTATTTCACCCCCTCTCTTCGTTTTCGACCTTCGTTCCTCTAGAAACTCACTCCATCTTCCTAAATCTGACCAAATAGCAAACCCTAGATCTAAAGAGAAATCAAATTAAACGCTAATGGTTACAAATCGTGAAGCTAGATCATGGGGGAAGGAAACGCGAGGTCTCAAGCTTCACAGTGGTATCAAGAATGCCGAAAAAGATGAAGATTTAGGGCTTGATGAAACTTACCTACCGGAGAACGGTCCGGCGCCTCTTCGACGTGCGGGAGCGAGAAAACCAGAGATATCCTTAGGGACTCAGGTAATATTATGCATCCGTTATTCTTCAGTTTTGCGCTTTTCTTCTTCTTCTTCTTCCTTTTCTGAATCTGTGAACTGTGCTGAAATCTTGTTGCCTATTGTTATTGTTTCCGAGAGATTATAGGAGACTCGGAGATGGAGGTTAAAAGATGAACTGAGAGATTGAGATGAATTTCAGTGATGGAGTTTAGCTCTACTCCATTGAAGTTCAATGAGAACCTTCAATGGAGTTTTAGGTGGTGAGCGTGTAGTGGTGCGGGTGAGTGAGAGAAGAGTGGAGAATGGTGAGGTGAAGATGGTGATGATGAATGGATCGAGAAAGTGGTGAACCTTGAAGGGTGAATGTGAGGAATGGTGGAGTGAAGATGGATGAAGAGTGGATGATGGTGATGAAGTGAAGAGAACCTGAAGAATCCAGAGCCTGAAGATTATATAGAGGTGAAGGTTAGTTCAATCTCTCCAATTTTCTGTTGAATTTGTTTGCTGTTATAATTCTGTTAGAGGGTGGTAACTGAAATCGGTTAGTCTCTGTTGGAGTTTGTTTACAACTGTCTGATTCTGTTATGAACAGAGGTTAGGTTAGTTATATTTCTGTTTTTGTCAGTTGGGAAGTTTGTTACAAATAAAATCGGTTACTTGTTAGTTTGTAACTGAATCTGTTGTAGGTTTGTTATGACGGTTAGGAGATTTGCCTAGGTTGTTAGAAAATGGTTAGGGTAGTTAGTTAGGTTGGTATAGAGCTGAGAAATCTGTTATGGTAGTTATGAAAATGTTCTGAAAGTTAGTTATAAATGCTGTTAAGTTAGTTTAGGTAATTGGTTAAAGGCTGTTACAAACTGTTTTGGTGGTTACATGATAGTTAGAGGTTAAACTCAGTTTGAAGAAAGAAAGGTGTTTGAACTGGTTGTTGTTTTGCTGAATGTACAGGGCTGTTTTGAGATGCAGGGTCTGATTTTGGTAATGACTTGATGCTGCAAGTTTAGAATTCTTATACTTTTTCTGTTTGGTAGATGAACATGTATGTGGGTTCAGCATCGGGCTATTTTGTCGTAGCTTGTATGTACGTGAAACAGATAGTGTGAATCGATAATGAAGCCATGGTAATTAATTAAGGCTTTCTGTGTTAAATTAGCCTTGGTATGGAACTGACTTGAATCCCTTTTTTTCTTTCTTCTTTTTTTTTGAATGCAGGTAATCCCGATTTGATGCTGTTAGAATAGGAAGCAGCCGAGTTATCAAAAACAGATGCACACTTGTATCCAAGCCTTTTAGCCTTGATTTGAGGGATCCAACTAAATGCGCAAAGGTGTTTGTGTCCAAGCTCAGGATGAAATTGGGATGGCTGTAGAACAAACCTCCAAGGATGCAAAATAGGCCCCTGTTCGTTTTCGATACGCCAATAGACGTCATCTTTAGAGCAGCAGCAAAGTTTTATCATCATATAACTCAAATACACCAAATTCTACATAGTTTTCCTAAGGGGCTCTTGATAGTATTGCTAAACATATCCATGTTCTCTTGTATTTGTATAATGTAAAGGATACATCTTGCCACTTTCTGATGGAACGTATGGAATTATAACATGTATTGGTGTGACAGGTCACTTTGAACTCAGTTGTAAGGCATTTGGATTCTTTAAAACAAAACTGAACTTCTACCTTCCGTTCCATTTCTTTTGAATTTGAATCTCACACACACTTTCTTGGATTTGCGACTTGAGTAAATCATGAGGAGATAAACCTAAAAGGCCTTAAGATTGATTTTAGTCCAAAAGTCAACCTTCCTTGGTTGACTTTGACCAAAAGTCAAAGTCTTGATATTTTCCTCTTTTTGTCTCGCAAGCTTGATGAATGAATCTAAATCCAATCCTTGCATATTTTCCATTAGAGGCAACGAACCAATCATTGCACTTGAACCATGATCTTTGAATAACCATTCCATAAATAGCTTGTACACGAAGTAAACAAAAGCATAAGGCATGAAGCGATAGCTTGATGAGTGATGAATTAGATGGCCATAATAATATCAATCAATACGCCAATTCTCTTGAAAAGTGCACAAAATCTTGATTGACTCATAAGGGTATATATATACTCTTGATTACCACATGAATGGGGAAATAAACCCTAATCCATACTGATGCCTTTAATCCATCTCCGTTGATTTAATGACCCAATAATAATCTTAATGAGTGAATGTATGATTTTATTTATGACCTAAGATGTAAATGAATGAGATATGCAAGCCAATTAAGAATAATTAGATGGGCAAATTTTGGGGTGCAACAGCTGCCCCTATTTAATCGTCTTAAACCTGAAAGTGAGATTGACGCTAGCCTTTCGAACATTCAAGGTAGAAGAAGATTAAATATGAAGAGAACCTGAAAATTTGCCTGATGAGAGATAAGATCCACTGGGGAGGAAATGGTGTCAACTCCACTGAGGAAAAGTGTATCAATTCTGAATTGAACAAATTAACTCTGGGTTAGAAATGAAACAGAACTCAACTCTGGGTTGAAGACGAATAGTGGGTCGACTCTGGGTCGAAGAATAAAAGGAAGGTCAACTCGGGGTCGAATAAGAGGTAAACATCAACTCTAGACTGAGAACGGAAAGAGAAATCAGTATTAGTGGGACGAGATATAGGTATCAACTCTGGGTTGAGAAAAAAAGTAAGAATATCAACTCTGGGTTGAAGACAAGAGATGGACATCAACTCTGGGTTGAGAGAAAGACAAAAGATAACCGTTGACTCTGGGTTGAGTGGGATGTTACCGTCAACTCTGGGCTGAATGGGAAAGAGAAATAATCAATTCTGGATTGAACAAAGGATAACCGTCAACTCTGGGTTGAGTGGGAAAAGACAAGACATAACCGTCAACTCTGGGTTGAGTGGGAAGAGATAATTAACTCGGAGGTTAAAAGATGAAAGGAAAGTCAACTCTGGGTTGAACACAAAAACATTAACTCTGGGTTGAAGAAAGATGAACATGATTGACTTCGGGAGATGACACCACAATGGTAACTCTGAGTGATCCAGTGGAATATCAATTGAATGCTTGTATGGACCTCATCTGATGAGTAACCTGGCTTATGCTTCACATGCAAATGTTTGATTTATTTTATGCACTTCTGGAGATGCAATGCAATGAATTCTATATGTAGTGTACTGATTGATTTGATTGGGGTTTCTGCTTTTGTGCGGGGAATAGATTAGGTGGAGTTCTGAAACTCTGCTTGAGAATCAAGGTGGGGTGGATGCCCCTGACTTATTGATGATTGGATTATTAAGGGAGAAATGCCAATGAGAATGCAATGATATGTATGATGAATGTATGATCATGAATGGAATGATTGTTTCCAGGATACGAGGAGTGGATGGAGGATGCCTTTGTGGAAAGGTCATTGCTTGAAAGATAGAACTTATGAAGGTGAGGTGTTCGGCTTGACTCATCGACACCTATCTCGATATCTGACACTTGATTGAAGATGAAGAGATGAATTATTACTAGCTTGCCCCAACTTGTATGATCTTTTGATGTAGGATTTTGATAATGTTTGAATCATGGAGATTTGCAATGGTCTGCCCCAGTGTTGATCATGGAATGAATGCCCCAGATTGAAAGGAACTCTTCCACCCAATGGATTCTTCAGATATTTGCTAGTTGATGACCAACCTTTGCCTTTGTAAGATTACTCGATGGAATTTCAATGTTGAACTTTCCTTGGTATCAAGTACTTACTTTCAAGTTTAGAGACAATTCTGTTTTGGAAAGATAATGAGAATGCAATGCACATGTTAATCTCAAAGTAAAAGTTTTTATTTGTCAAGATGTTGTACTGATACTAACACAAATGACACAGCAACATTAGGAGTCAGTTTTGACATGATTTCATAGTTTGTATGCTTTCAGAACGAACCCTACTTCAATTAGGACTTTCGAGGGTTGTAACGTGGCCGGGTTCACGGTTTAAGAAACAAAGGATAAAGGCTCAAGTTCTACTTAACCCACCCCTTCTTCGTGATGTTCTCCAGTCCTACGTTCAGCTAGTTCGACACGAGCATTCGCCTTTCAGGAAGGATTGTGATGGATGAGGATCTTTTATGGCTTTGATAGAGGTGGCAGTCACCCTTCGGTGCTTTCATTGATGATTATAACAACTTGTCCCTTGGAGGATTTTTGTTCTTGTTATTTTCTTTTGCTTTCCCTAACTTTTGCCTGGACAGAAAGTTTCTTTTGATTTTGGTTTTCGTTGTCCAGCGGGATATGCCCTAATTTTTGCCTAAGTCAATTGCTTCAAAGCTTTTTTTTCTTTTGACTTAGCGGGCTATTGTTTCTTTCTCTTTTTTTTTCATGATTCGTAACTTTCTTTTCATTCTCTTTTTTTGTCTCGTTCGGGAACAAGTTGTATGACTTTGGTGATTGACTTGATGAAAAGGTTGTGACTGCCTTCTTCTTAGTGAATGGGAGACATCCATTGTGGATTGTGCTCTTCTTTTTTTTGTTGTGAGGGATATGATTGGTCCTCTGATGGAATACCTGAAAGTTGAGCGCTCGGTCGCACTAACTGAAGACTACCCTGCCCCTGGTTAAGATTGAGGGTTCATTTTTGAAAAGAAACTACTACTCCTTAGGCTCAAAGGGGTTGACGAGGGTTTCACTCCCTTATAACTCCGGTGTTTAGGAATTGAAACAATGCCTGTACATCGTCAGCAGGATCTGTGTTCCAAAAGCATACAATTAGTGATTCATGTGTTTTTGATTTTTCATCATTCTCCTTTTTTAGCTGCTTAAGACAAATGAGTGAAGTATCAATGAACATAGTGACAAAGATGAAATGATTTGAGAAAAACATGTATATTGCATTATTTTTATTTATTCAAACAGAATGGGTTTCTTACAATGAGAAGTACTTGATAACAACAAAAGTAATACAATTGAAAATACTAAAGAAATCTATACAATGGCAAGCTTGGCCTTATTCTAATGCAAATGAAATGTTCTCTGACAAACATAAAGTCTTCATGGTCCACTGGTGGAAGCTCCATTGTGAGGTGGCATGGGATTATTAATCACATTAGGTGCCACAGGTGCAAACTCAATCTCTTTTGCATCAAGCAAATCCTGAACTTTGTCTTTGAGAACTCTGCATTCTTCAGTGGTGTGACCAGATCCTCCTGAGTGGAATTCACACTTAGCATTAATCTTGTAGTTTGGAGGGAGGGGGTCAGGAGGAGGCCTAGCTTCCGCTAATTGAATCAGTTTGCGGTCAAGCAAGGCAGCAAGAACTTGGCTATAAGTCATTGGTACACGATCATACACCCTTTTTGGCCTATTCTGCCTCTGTTGACCTTGTCTTTGTTGATAACCTTGTTGTTGGAAACCTTGTTGTTGTTGTTGGACATATTGTTGATAAGGAACCCAAGGTTGTTGACCAACAGGTGCCACATAAGCTTGAGGAGCGGCGGCATTCACTTGATAGCAAGGAGCTTGATCTTGAGTAGAAACAGCACTAGTCTCGCCTTCTTTCTTCTTGATGAAATTACCCTGAGGCTTCTTGTACCCATATTGATTTGCAGCAGCAGCATTGGCGGGATTCTGAATCTTACCAATTTTCAAGCCATTCTCAATTCTTTCACCAATCCTGACTAGATCGGAGAAACCAGAAGAAACACTACCCACCATCCTTTCATAGTAATGCCCTTGAAGAGTGTTCATGAACATATCAACCAGTTCGGATTCAGAAAGTGGTGGATTAACTTGAGCAGCCATTTCTCTCCACCTTTGGGCATATTCTTTGAATGTCTCGTTGGTCCTTTGCACCTGATTCTGTAGTTGCAACCTAGTCGGCGCCATGTCAATGTTGTATTGATACTGCTTGAGAAAGGCATCGGACAAATCCTTCCAAGATCGGATCCTATTACGCTCCAGGTTCATATACCAGTTCAAAGATGCCCCAGACAAGCTATCTTGAAAGCAATGGATGAGCAATGAGTCATTGTGGATGTGAGAAGCCATCTTACGACAGTACATGATGATATGGCTCTTTGGACAACTTAAACCCTTGTACTTCTGAAAGTCAGGAGTCTTGAACTTGGGCGGAATAACCAGATTAGGAACTAGGCACATCTCTTCAGCATCCATTCCATAGGCACTAAAACCTTCAATAGCTCGAATCCTTTCCTCAAGAATTTGATACTTCTCAGCAGATCTCTCAACGGGTTGAGCTCTTTCAGCAGTTGGTATTGGATGCATTTCTGGATTGGCAAATTGAGGACCACAGAAAGCAGGATAGGGAATCTCTGTATGAGGAGGTGGAGTAGGAAATGGGAAAACAGGCCCAGTCGTAGTTGGCACTCCAGAAGTTATGGGCATGGATCCTCCTTGGTTTAAAGCTCCAAGAGTATCAGCAGTCATGAAGCTAAATGGCATTCCAAGAGTAGCATTAGTCCTTGGTTGGAACTCAGGTGGATTAGTAGAAGGTGGAATGACATCAGGTTGACTAGCAACAACTTGATTAGCACCAGCGGGAATCTCTTGTGCAACTGGAATCCTTTCATTTCTCAAAGCTTGGAGGGCTTCTAAAATAGCATCAACCTTGCCTTTCATTTGGTCCATCTCCTCTCGAATAGCAGCTTGATCTTGTTCATAATTCTCCATGATTCTTCTTCTGTGAGCTCTTGTCAGATATCGGTGTGGAGGAATCGTCTTGACTGATCTGATGGAGAGGAAGAGTGGTAAGAGTCTTGGTAACCATGGATGCACATGCATGAATTCAAAAATGTTAATGAAGATGCAAATGTATCATAAATCAGGATCAAGGATCAAGGCCTCTTGGACAACAACTTCTCATGGTCAATAGGATATGGTCGAACCCTCCAGATTCAGAGGTTCGACATTGCTTTCTGAATAAATAGCTCGTGCATAAGTCAAAGATGGTCGAACCCTCCAGATTCAGAGGTTCGACGTTGATTCTGATAGATAACCTTTGCATAAGTCACATAAGGTCAAACCTTCCAGATTCGGAGGTTCGACGTTGATTATGATAGATAGTCTGAATGGCATAGGGTAGGATGGAGGCATGTTTTCCTGCAAAACAAAATTTCCCAACCCCTCTCACAGGTATGGTCTAGTATAAGGTAGGTTCAAAGGTCTCCAGCGTTAACAGTTCTCTTGAGACACCATCATTGCTGCAAATACATGCCAACAATGGTATGCCATTTGAACCTCAACTGGTCGTGGGTCTCATGATCGCAATCAACAGAACCTGACATTCTGTTGGCGTCATGACTATCCACTCTGTCCTAGGTAGCCTAAGTAACACTCTGGCCTGGGTATTGGGCCTTTTACCTCAAATCAGTAACATCCCATCCCAACAGAACAACATAATAATAATCATAGTATATGAAAATAAAATGCAAGGCATAAAGAAATAAAGCAATAAAGCAATAAAGCAGTAAAGTAATAAAGCAATAAATAAACACCCAAAGAAAGGAAACAAACAAAAGCTAGGATCGACTAAGCGTCCCCAGCAGAGTCGCCAGCTGACGCACGCTCGCGAAAATGAACAGAGTCGCCACCAATATATTTATCCCATTGAGGGAAAGGAATATCAGAAAACCTAGAATAAGGATAAGAGAAGGTCTTGCGACCAGAGATAGGGTACGGGAGTCGGTTACGCGAGGGGAAGGTACTAGCACCCCTCGCGCCCATCGTACTCGATGGTATCCACCTATGTTTGTTCTATTCTAAAGGTGTATAAATCTAAGGCTTAATTACTAAGGGAATGCATGCAAATGAAATAAAAGAAACACGGGGAAAATAAGGTTTATAAATAGTTGTGCTCGCTTAGGCCCCGCGACCTAATGCCTACGTATCCTTTTCAGGAATCAGAGCGCCGTAGTTCGGCTCTTTAGTTTTTGTTTGTTTTTGTGTTTTTTAGTTGAACAGTTACATTCGCACTCCGCTGCTCGACCTCTGGAGTCTTAAGCTGGGAATGGAGCGGAAATAACATGTCAGAATAGGAGAAAGAATGCCCTGAAGGCAAGAGAAAGAATGCCTCGGAGGCAAGAAAGAGAAGAGAGAAAGTTGGTTTGTGTTTTTTATGTAACTTCATGATGAACAAAACCCAATACAAGGCTTCGCACCACTTCATTACTTTGTTTAGGTCTGAGCCTTTATTAAGTGTTTTAAATGTTTTTGGTTGAGTGTTTTTTAAGGGAATTTACTTTGCGATTCGAATCACATAAAAATGTATAATGATCGAGAAGCAGATTAGGGAATGAATCCCACTCACTTCTATCCCATTATGTAATGTTCGAGAAACAGATTAGGGAATGAATCCCACTCATTTCTACCCCATTAGTTAATGTTCGAGAAACAGATTAGGGAATGAATCCCACTCATTTCTCTCCCATTAAGTAGTGACCGAGAAACAGATTAGGGAATGAATCCCACTCATTTCTATGCCACTAAGTGATTGAGAAACAGATTAGGGAATGAATCCCACTCATTTCTCTATCACTTTCTTAATGTGATTCGCATCTCTATTTGTTAATGTTTTAATGTTGAAAGAGAAAAAAGGAGAAGAAAACTAGCTTAAGATGAATAACTAGCCTAAGTGTTTAAAAGGGAATTTCTAGATCCTAATGTTATCATGGTTTCTACCTAAAGTTAGGAATTTAAGGAAAAAAGACTAAACCTAATAGTTATGGAGATATTATAGGTCCTAAATCTAAAGGAATGAGATTACAAGCACAAGCAAAGATCAAAATTACAAGTAAACAATGATACAAAATTAGTGCAAAAATGACTAAAAGAATGACTTGAAATATGGTACAAAACATGGAAGCAAATGATGCAAAATATAGTACCAAAAGTGAATTAAAGGACTATTATTTTTATTGATTTTTAGATGACAAAGAACAAGAATTCTAATCAAGCAAAAGAATTAAAATACAAGCCTAAACTAATATTTTTTAGTATACATTTTCTATGTCAAAAAATATATCGAAGTCTAAAAATGATAAGAGAAAAAATTAGTATTTTATTGCCTAAAAAAAATGGAAAAAGACTAAGTAAAAAAAACTAAATTCACTAGTTAAAATATAGAGCCAGGGGGGTATGAACTGGAATTAAAGGTGGGAAGAATAAATGGGGCGCAGGGCCCAAATGATTGGCCCAGGAGAAGTTTTTGTTACAGATTTTATCATCCATTTTCATTATTATTCAGGTTTTGTGTAATTCAAATATTAATTAATCAGATTAACAAACCTTATGTTATATCATTAATCAGGCTTAAGGCCTTAATTAACACACTTAACTCAATTAATCAGGCTTTAATTAAAAATGAAAGAGAAAATGGAGCATTAGGGATTATGTGACGTTCCAAGTTCACTACACTCACTCTCGCTCTCGCCTCTCTCTTGTTCACTCTCGTCTCTCAAATAGTACGGTGGCCGGAAATCGCTCTGCCGCGGCGGAGGCGGCGGAGCTCGACTAAGTTCATAATTAAAACACGCGCCCTCACCTATTTCACCCCCTCTCTTCGTTTTCGACCTCCGTTCCTCTAGAAACTCACTCCATCTTCCTAAATCTGACCAAATAGCAAACCCTAGATCTAAAGAGAAATCAAATTAAACGCTAATGGTTACAAATCGTGAAGCTAGATCATGGGGGAAGGAAACGCGAGGTCTCAAGCTTCACAGTGGTATCAAGAATGCCGAAAAAGATGAAGATTTAGGGCTTGATGAAACTTACCTACCGGAGAACGGTCCGGCGCCTCTTCGACGTGCGGGAGCGAGAAAACCAGAGATATCCTTAGGGACTCAGGTAATATTATGCATCCGTTATTCTTCAGTTTTGCGCTTTTCTTCTTCTTCTTCTTCCTTTTCTGAATCTGTGAACTGTGCTGAAATCTTGTTGCCTATTGTTATTGTTTCCGAGAGATTATAGGAGACTCGGAGATGGAGGTTAAAAGATGAATTGAGAGATTGAGATGAATTTCAGTGATGGAGTTTAGCTCTACTCCATTGAAGTTCAATGAGAACCTTCAATGGAGTTTTAGGTGGTGAGCGTGTAGTGGTGCGGGTGAGTGAGAGAAGAGTGGAGAATGGTGAGGTGAAGATGGTGATGATGAATGGATCGAGAAAGTGGTAAACCTTGAAGGGTGAATGTGAGGAATGGTGGAGTGAAGATGGATGAAGAGTGGATGATGGTGATGAAGTGAAGAGAACCTGAAGAATCCAGAGCCTGAAGATTATATAGAGGTGAAGGTTAGTTCAATCTCTCCAATTTTCTGTTGAATTTGTTTGCTGTTATAATTCTGTTAGAGGGTGGTAACTGAAATCGGTTAGTCTCTGTTGGAGTTTGTTTACAACTGTCTGATTCTGTTATGAACAGAGGTTAGGTTAGTTAGATTTCTGTTTTTGTCAGTTGGGAAGTTTGTTACAAATAAAATCGGTTACTTGTTAGTTTGTAACTGAATCTGTTGTAGGTTTGTTATGACGGTTAGGAGATTTGCCTAGGTTGTTAGAAAATGGTTAGGGTAGTTAGTTAGGTTGGTATAGAGCTGAGAAATCTGTTATGGTAGTTATGAAAATGTTCTGAAAGTTAGTTATAAATGCTGTTAAGTTAGTTTAGGTAATTGGTTAAAGGCTGTTACAAACTGTTTTGGTGGTTACATGATAGTTAGAGGTTAAACTCAGTTTGAAGAAAGAAAGGTGTTTGAACTGGTTGTTGTTTTGCTGAATGTACAGGGCTGTTTTGAGATGCAGGGTCTGATTTTGGTAATGACTTGATGCTGCAAGTTTAGAATTCTTATACTTTTTCTGTTTGGTAGATGTACATGTATGTGGGTTCAGCATCGGGCTATTTTGTCGTAGCTTGTATGTACGTGAAACAGATAGTGTGAATCGATAATGAAGCCATGGTAATTAATTAAGGCTTTCTGTGTTAAATTAGCCTCGGTATGGAACTGACTTGAATCCCTTTTTTTCTTTCTTCTTTTTTTTTTGAATGCAGGTAATCCCGATTTGATGCTGTTAGAATAGGAAGCAGCCGAGTTATCAAAAACAGATGCACACTTGTATCCAAGCCTTTTAGCCTTGATTTGAGGGATCCAACTAAATGCGCAAAGGTGTTTGTGTCCAAGCTCAGGATGAAATTGGGATGGCTGTAGAACAAACCTCCAAGGATGCAAAATAGGCCCCTGTTCGTTTTCGATACGCCAATAGACGTCATCTTTAGAGCAGCAGCAAAGTTTTATCATCATATAACTCAAATACACCAAATTCTACATAGTTTTCCTAAGG